>NC_142884.1:55818188-55969703 GCF_051225735.1 Oryctolagus cuniculus | reverse complement strand
TTGCTTTCTAGGATAATCTCCTGCTATTTCTCCATATAGTCTCTAAAGTTCACAAAGGTCAAACTACTTTCAGCCTATGAACACTCCCATTCTTTTCCATATCTCTAGAGTGTTGCTCAACTGATCCACTTTGCAGTGCATACCATCCTTGCCATGCTAGAAAAACTATGTTTTGTTCAGCATTCTGTAAATAAAACATCTTCTCTGGATATTTTTTTTCAGGCAGAATGGACAGTGAGAGAGAGAGACAGAGAGAAAGGTCTTCCTTTGCCGCTAGTTCACCCTCCAATGGCTGCCACGGCCGGCGCGCTGCGGCTGGCGCACCGCGCTGATCTGATGGCAGGAGCCAGGTACTTCTCCTGGTCTCCCATGGGGTGCAGGGCCCAAGGACTTGAGCCATCCTCCACTGCACTCCCTGGCCACAGCAGAGAGCTGGCCTGGAAGAGGGACAACCAGGACAGAATCCGGCACCCCGGCTGGGACTAGAACCCAGTGTGCCGGCGCCGCAAGGCAGAGGATTAGCCTAGTGAGCCACTGCGCCAGCCTTCTCTTTGGATCTTTCCTGAATTAAACCCCAGTGCAAGCCTGACTACTATTTTTGTTTTTCAGATCATATGGTACTTTGTACACATCTCTCTTAATGTTTCACTGTCTTGCAATTATGGCTTTACAACTCCATATTTCCCTCTTGACAGTATTCGGGAACAGGTACCATGTTTGCATCACCTTTGTGCATCCAAAGGCAAGCACAGGACCTAGAGCAAAATGAAGATGTATTACCGAATGAATAGCTGAATCTTCTGAGGTGTGGAATTATTGTTCTTGATACCCACCAAGCAGGAAATTGAACATAAAGGCAAACAAAAAATATTTTATTCCTTCCCTCGCATAAGAGGGTATGCTGATGGGGAGAAAGGAAATATTACTTTACCTCCCTCCTCATCAATGGGTTGTATGAAATGGAACCACTCTCCAAAGGCAAAATTTACTCTAGACCCGCAGTCCATACACAAAGGAATGAGTGACTACTCTTTGTATAATCTGAATTGCTAGGCAACCGCACCCATTAAAAATTTTTTCTCATACACAGAGACATTCTAGTCTCTGTAATTGTAGGTCTGAATTATGCTGTCTGGAATCACAGAGTTTAGATTTCCTCTCTATTTCAGATAAAGGCATCTTAAGTGTTTGTTTCTCTTAATCATGTCCATTGTTCAGTCTATGCTCTTAGCCCCATTAACTGTTTGTCATTGAACATAATCTCCATTTCCTTTGCCACCTTGACTGGACTATCCATAAGAAATCTCTTTTGTAATGTATCCAGGGACTAATTTTAACTTCAATGATAAGTCCTGGAAACCTTTTATTTTTAAGAAAGTGAAGTAGAAAAATTATCACTGAATGACAACATTACGAAATAATAATAGCCAATTATTGATTTCCCCTATAGTTGCCTTTGCTAATTGCTTTACATATATTGTCTCATTGAAATCTTCATAAAGCATGACCCTGAGGAAACAAATAAGAAAACTGAGAATCATATTGAGGTATCTTACCTAAGGCCTTAACAACCTGTATGTTATTTTCACACAAAATCAAAATCTACTCCTAGAATTTTTTTTAATTTTACTTATTTAACATTTTTAACAATGAAAATGCTGCTTTAAAAAATAAAATCACTTTGCTATGGTTGCAATTCAGAGATCTGGATGCCTCACTGGAATCCAACAAGGTCATGGATATATAGGAATACAAGAACAAATGTTATAAATGACTAGAAGAATGGTTTGACTTCCTGATACATTCTTGACTAATAATACACGTTTGGCACAATACAGTTTGTATATGCTATTATCTTCTGTGGCAAAGGCAGCTTCAAGAAGCATATTGAAAAAATTATCATTTTGATTGTGCTGAAAATACATTTTTCATCTGCAATATACTATGTTGCAATGAAGACTAACCTATGAAACCTATTCCTGGAAGTCTGATTATTGTTTCAGATGGAAGAGCTGAAAGATAATTTTGCAAACTGCAACTTCGCTGGTATTTTAAAAGTTTTGAATCAACTTTTGCCTTCATGAGATATTTCACACCCAGAGGCAAGGAAATGATACCTCTTAAACATTTATCCTTTGTTCTGATGCAATGACTTCCTTCATCTCTGAAAAATACCACACAGTTAACATTGTTTCTTTCCACTGAAAAATTATCATTTTCTCTTAAATCTCCAACCTTTCCATTGATAATAGATTTAACAGAGGCATTGCATAAACAATAAGTAAGTAAGCGTAGAAAACAAGATTGAATATTCAGAAAATTCCCTGTTAAGATAAAGCAATACAGTAACTTAGAATTGCTGATTTCTAATAGAAATTTTTTAATGGGTATGTGGTACAAGATGGTAAATGGGTGGAAGAAGAAAGTGACAAAGAAAGGGAGTAAGCATACCAAAGCAGTATGTTCATTCCTTGGCCCCACCTCTGACTCAGCCTCCTGCTGTGACTGCCACTGAGCCATACAACCTCAGCAACACCTGGAGTCTTCGTGTTCTGTTGTTTGTCTCCTGCTTCAGTTTCCCTAACACCAAGTCATCGGAAGCCAGCACTAACTCCATCAGCAGTCAAGGCCCCATAACCCAGAATCCCATTCTGAATAAAGCCTGGAGCAAGAAAGAGCTCTCCAGCAAGTTCAGAGGATGGCACAGAGACATACCAGGCCTCCTCCAGAAAGAAGAAAAAAGCTCCTGCCATGCTGCTGGTAACCCTAGTGAGCCAGCAAAGCATCCATGGGGAACATCAAGTGTCTATAGAGACAGAACTCCCCTTCATGACTTGTTACCAGGCAGGCAGGTGAAGCAGCAATTCACCATGGCAGGCAATCAAAGTTTCATATTCAGAACAGAGCCAAGCTGCCATGGAAAGCACAAGTAAATTGCATGTGTATGTGACCCAGTCTCCTATTATCACCCAAATCGCCCTCCACATACTCCCACAGCAGACGTCTTATTTATGTTTTATTTGTTTTTATCATCAATAGAAGGAGGAGGGAAAACACAGACGTGATTCACAAGCAGTCCGTGTAAGATGTGTATAGAATTCAGTGTACTACTGCCTTACCAAAAACCACCCAGGTGTGTTCCTAATGGGCAATGCTGCAAACATCCCAGCCAGGGGAGCTTTGTGCATTATGCTGAGTCATCGAACTTCACATGCATCTAAGTGGTAATGTATCTCATTGATCGTTGAAAGATTTATGGATGTGTAATACTGAAATATTATACACGGATGTCAAATGTTTTGCACCAAAATAAACTCATACTAACTTGATAGTAAATATCTGAACAGGATCTACATTGAGGCACTAGAAAAGGATATCAGTTTAAAAAATCCCCTCTCAGAGTAACATGGATACGGCTAAAATTTAGAAAAAAACAAGCATCAATTTATGGTGAAGCTAGTTCCCAGGGTGATGAAGTCACCGATGTTTTATAAAAGATTGTATGAGGACACCAGAAATGGATATCTCCTTTAAAGAAGGCACAATGTTGAGGGGCCAGCACTGTGGTGCAGCAGGTTAACTGCCCTGGTCTGAAGCACCAGCATCCCATATGGGTGACTGTTCAAGACCTGGCTGCTGCCCTTCCCATCCGGCTCTCTGCTATGGCGTGGGAATGCAGTAGAAGATGGCCCAAGTCCTTGGACCCCTGCACCCATGTGGGAGACCCAGAAGAAGCTCCTGGCTGCTGGCTTCGGATCGGTGCAGCTCTGGCCATTACAGCCAACTGGAGAGTGAATCATCGGATGGAAGACCTCTCTCTCTCTCTCTCTCTCTCTCTCTCTCTGCAACTCTGACTTTCAAATAAATAAATAAACCTTAAAAAAAAAGGAAGACACATATTGAAATGAAGCCCACAGTGGCAGATCATCCACATCAAGTTGCACATACTCTGATACAATTGGACTGAGGATTAACAGTAGAAACAATAGCCAACATCATATATATATATATATATATATATATATATATATATATGCATTCACTAAGTTTAAACATTCTGAATGAAAAATGATATCTGAAAAAACTTCCTGCTTAAGGGGCGCCCAAATTGTTGCACCCAGATTAGTAGAAGACAAGACTAGAGCTTTCAGTGGAAATTGTACACAAGTGGTATTAAAATTCTGAAGCATTTCTTTAAAGAATAGAAAGAGGTAAAAGAAGGCTTTATCAGTGTGATAAAGATGAAGCAATGGCTTCCAACAGATATAATACCAAGTCTAAAACAAAATAGGTTGTTTAAAAGCAAAAGATCTGTGGCATAGCAGGTAAAGCTGCTGCCTACAGTGCCGGCAACCCACATGGGTGCCGATTTGAGTCCTGGCTGTTCCACTTCTGTTCCAGCTCTCTGCTATGGCCTGGGAAAGTAGTAGAAGATGGCCCAAGTCCTTGGGCCCCTGCACCAGCGTGAAAGACCTGGAAGAAACTCCTGGCTCCTGGCTTAGGATTGCGGCCATCTGGAGAGTGAACCAGCAGATGGAAGCCATCTCCCCCCCACACCGCCCTCTCTCCCTCTCTGCTTCTGCCTCTTTGTAACTCTTCCTTTCAAAGAAATAAATAAATCTCAAAAAAAAGCAAAGGTCCTGGCAACAGGGTTGTGGGGGGTGGTGGGGAGAGGGGTGCTCAAGGCATTTTGCTGGTTGATTTTTTTAAATAATCAGAGAATGATAACATTTGCTATAAGGAAGTTGCTTTCAAAAATTACAGAAAGCTTTAGCAGAAAAGCATCCAGGGAAGTTTCTCCAGAGATTCCTTTTCCATCATGAAAATGCACTTGCTTATTTCCTTTATCAAATATGGACAATTTGGAGAGAGTTTGATGGGAAAAATTCGTCATCCACCATCCTGATTTGGCTCCTTTTGACTTCTTTCTATTTATTAATCTTTTTTAAAAATTTTTTTTGATAAGCAGAGTAGACAGTGAGAGAGAGAGAGAGAGATAGAGAGAAAAAGGTCTTCCTTTTTCCGTTGGTTCACCTCCCAAGTGGCCGCTAAGGCTGGTGCGCTGTGGCCGGTGCACTACGCCGATCCGGAGCCAGGAGCAAGGTGCTTCTCCTGGTCTCCCATGCGGGTGCAGGGCCCAAGGACCACAGCAGAGAGCTGGACTGGAAGAGGAGCAACCGGGACAGAATCCAGTGCCCCAACCTGGACTAGAACCTGGGGTGCCGGCGCCGCAGCCAGAGGATTAGCCAAGTGAGCCGTGGCGCCGGCCTCTGTTTATTAATCTTAAAACAAAACAAAACAAAAACTTAAAAAGACATCTATTTTTCTTCAGTTAATTCTGTGAAAAGACTTCACTGAAATGGTTAAATTCCCAGGGTTCTCAGAAATGGAATAAATGGCTGGTATCATTGTTTACAAACACGTCTTAAGTTTGCTGGAGATAAAATTGAGAAATAGAGTTTTATGTTTTATTTTTATGTTTTTGGTTTGACAGACGAGAGAGAGAGAGAGAGAGAGAGATAGAGAAATGCACAGAGACACACAGAGAGCTCTTATTTGATGTTTCCCTCCTGCAATGTTTGCAACAATTGCGACTGGACTGGCCTAACGGCCTAAAATTGTGAGTTGGAAATCCAATCCAAGTCTTTCACTTGTCACAAACTCAACTACTTGAGTCATTATCTGCTGTTTCCCAGGGTATACTTTAACAAGAAGGTAGAATCCAGGATGCAACAGGGACTCGTACTTAGAACTTAGACATTCCAATATGGAATGTGAACATCTTAATCAGTGACTTATTGATTAGGACAAATACGCATCCTATGTTTTTCTTTTGTTTAAGATTTATTTATTTATTTGACATTCCAATATGGAATGTGAACATCCTAACCAGTGGATTACTGATTAGGACAAATATCCATCCTATTGTTATCTTTTAAGATTTCTTCCTTCCTTCACTCCCTCCTCCCCCCCTTTCTTTGTTTCTTTGCTTCTTTTCTTCCTTTCAAGTGACAGAGAAAGAGGTTGGGGGGGGGGGGAGACAGAGACAATCTTCATCTGCTGGTTCACTCCCCAAATGCCTGCAATGGCCAGGGGCTAGGCTAGGCTAAAGCCAGGAACCAAGAACCCCATCCAGATCTCTCACTTGGAGGGCGGAGGCCCCAGCACTTGGGCCATGGTTGCTGCTTTCCCAAGTGCATTTGCAAGAAGCTGATCAGAAATAGAGCAGCCAAAACAAACCCAAACTCTGATAGGGATGACAATGTAAACAGTGGCTTAACCCACTATGCCACAGTTTTTGGCCCCTCTTTTTATCGTCATTGCATTTTTCCATAACATTTTTGAAATTTCCTCATACTGGGACCCTCAGGGAGTTACTGGCCAATTAATGAATTAATGAAAAACTCATAAGACTGAAAGATTGAAAATATGAGAAGGAGGCATGCAACTGGACTCAGGGGAATCTAAGTGTGAAGATGTTGGGCTCTCACACAATGCCCACCAGAGAGCATGCAGTGAAGAGAAGACACTCAGCTAACAGAGGTATATCTGATTCTATGGAAACCAGCTAGTGTCTTCAGCCACATATGTGTTATTGCAATGACTGATGATGGAAATGGCCATTATGGCAAGAATGGAGGTAAACATAGACAAAACAACATGGTCTGCCTCCTGGAAATCTGACCTAGCTGTGCTGAGTTCTCATTGTGTAAAATGCAGCAGAACTTAGGATTGAATTTTCATTATACAAACCTCTCTTAGGTAGACCAGTTGTCTCTATATATCAGGCTAATAGTCTGTATTGAAGAAGCCACTGATTCTATACATAAAAGTTTGCCTTTTTTGGTTGCAACATCTGTTGATTACCAATATCCAAATACTAGAAAAATTCCTCTTTTGTTTACATGATATTATGCACATTTCTTCAGATCATGGGTCCAAGTACAACAGACCTGACTATAGCCAACTAGTCTAATGATACATCTCTTCCATAAAAGTAGATAATGTCAAATAATAGTGGGATGGTCCATTAAAGGTTCAACTAAGGCACCAGCTCCCTGTACAGTTTAGATGCTATACTTTAGTACGTGGAATATTTGTTGAACCAAGAGTTCTTATGGCCACACCAGCTAGAATATCTAAGTTCAGGAATGACTCTTTTCATCTTTATTCCATTTGACCTAATTTGATCTAGTTGTACTAATTTTATCTAACTAGGGGAAATATAGAAGTATGTTTTCATCCTCCTCATAGACTTAGAAAAATCTAGGTTAATGGCTCCTGGTATTTGGGGAAGAAACCACTTCAACCTGAGGAAAAATATGTTTTATAATGAATGTGAAGACAGTACTATTGTCTAATCAACTTAAAATCTTGCCAATAGACCAACATGCATAAAAGATCTATTATTCTACAAGGTGATCAGCCAGGATTAGCACAAACCCAAATCACATCACTGTGTCATCTCTTGGTTTTTCTGAACCTAGTAAAATCAACAAAAGGGAAATTACAGAACTCTTAGTTCAACAAGGGCAAGAAAAGCAAGTATTCAAATGGATTCAAATTCCCCCTTGGGGATAAAGAATCAGCCCTATGACAAGCATCTTAGAGCAGCAGAATTGCTTTCCAAAATTGAGGAAAATATAAATGTATGCAAGAATAGACAAACAACGAATCCCAATTATTATATCAGCCATAGCCATGGACTTATGAACTGTTCTACTAAGCCTATAAGAAATTTTTGCATAGATTGGCTACCCCTAAGCATACTCTGTGATAAACTGACATTAATGAATGAAGAAAGCCAATTTGAATATTGCAAAGTGAACTATACTGTACACTTCTGTCTCTGGCCACTGTTACTTCCATCAATCCTCAGCAAGCACCACCTACTTTACCAGGTCCAACTTTGTTTTAGACTCATATCCAGGAATTTTTTCTTTCTCCCTAAGGATTTACTTGTTGCCACCATAAGGATGCCAAGAAAATTCCAGTGACATTAGTGCTTGTGCAATCCAGAAGTACATGAGAGGTGAAGCACCCAAGGTTTCTTGATTAATTCAGGATAGAAACTCATGGGAAGATGTCATTATTTTGATGCCAAACAGTCAATTTTAAGAAATAAGGCATCAGGATCTCCAGAAGTGGAGACCAGGCATGAATGACAGAAAGCAATAACATTTATGCATTTGCTGTTGATTTTCCTTCTTTCTTTGTTATATTCTTTTTTTAAAGATTTATTTATTTATTTGAAAGTCAGAGTGACACAGAGAGGGGAGATGCAGAGAGAGAGAGTCTTCCATCCAATGGTTCACTCTCCAACTGGCCGCAATGGCTGGAGCTGTGTTGGTCCGAAGCCAGGAGCCAGGAGCTTCTTCCAGGTCTCCCATACGGGTGCAGGGGCCCAAGGTCTTGGGCCATCTTCTACTGCTTTCCCAGGCCATAGCAGAGAGCTGGAACAGAAGAGGAGCAGCTGGGTCTCGAACTGTCGCCCATATGGGATGCTGGTGCTTCAGGCCAGAGCACTAACCCATTGTGCCACAGCGCAGGCCCCCTCTTGGTTATATTCTTAGTTTCCTCATTCCTGTGCTCTGGAATGACTTTTTAAACAAAACTACCAGCCCATGTACTTTATATATATATATATATATATATATATATATATATATACTTTATATACATATATATACATATACTTTATATACATGTGTATATATATATATATCAGGCTATGGTTTGATAGAGTTTTGGATACTGCCCTCTTATGGGCAAAGTGCATCCATTTCTCTGATTTACCTTAAATGACTGCATCAAAACATGTTCCTGATAAATATTAGGCGTTGTATAAAAGCTATTATTGTAAATTTAAGAAAGGTAGCATGGGCCTAGTTACTGAAGGAATTGTGTCAAAACATATATCATTACTAATACTTGTTATGCTACATACCATATAATTAATGAAGGTATCCTCTCTCTTAATTTATACAACACTTTAACACTTTGAGTAAGTATAATTAACATACCCAATGTCATACTTTTTTTATTTTTTGGACAGGCATAGTGAGACAGTGAGAGAGAGAGAGAGACAGAGAGAAAGGTCTTCCTTCCGTTGGTTCACCCCCCAAGTGGCTGCTATCGCCAACGTGTTGCAGCTGGCGCACTGCGCCGATCTGAAGCCAGGAGCAAGGTGCTTCCTCCTGGTCTCCCATGCGGGTGCAGAGCCCAAGGACCTGGGCCATCCTCCATTGCACTCCCGAGCCACAGCAGAGAGCTGGACTGGAAGGGGAGCAACCGGGACAGAATCTGGCGCCCCAACCGGGACTAGAACCCAGGGTGCTGGCACCGCAGGCGTAGGATTTGCCTAGTGAGCTGCAGCGCTGGCCCCAATATCATACATTTAAACACAGTAATGGGATTTGAACCCAGTCCCTTGGACTCCAGTGACTATTTTATTATTACTATTACTATTACTGTTATTAGTGTACTATGCTCTATCACTAGACCACTCATTGCAGAGTCATGTATTAAGGTAGATTCAGGGATGTAGAAAAGGTTGCAGTCATGCCTGAAGGGTGTAAAAAAGCCTCATGAATCAGAAAAATTATATCACATTTCATTTGAATACCTTGCAGGTCGATATTTTATAGAGTATATAAAATGGCAATAAAAGATAATGGAGAAAATAAAGATAATTCATTTTCTCAGAGGCATTGATCATCAGGAAGGATATATTTTCTTTCTCTGTATTGTACCAAATGGAGAATTTGTTCAATATTCTTAATTTACATAAAATATACAGTGCGGTTAGATACTTTAAGTGCTCTTTGCATTTAGTTCATGACTATAAAATCATTTCCCGAAAGGAGAAAGTTCTCCATGTGTTTTATTTACATTTTTCCAAGTCCAACTTCGAAACCATTAAATGAATAATTCATCAGGCTTGATGTTTAACGACTTCATACAGGGCTTTTGATTCCACTTCTCACTTGATGCACACATTTGCCACAGACTTGTCAACAATCGCTTGTGGATTCACCTCCTCTCCCTCGTAACGCAGGAGTTCAAGCTCCGAAGAGTTTTCCCTCATTACACACAGGCGTTAGCCATTTCATGTCATATTGAATGGACAACCAGTCACATTTGCCACCTTCCTTTAATATTTACCATGGAAGTCAATTAGGTTTCAGTCACAATGATGCAGCGCCTGTAATCCACACCGAAGCAGCTCAGTGGAGTGGAACAGCACATGGGAAAATGTGAGAAAGCTCTAATAATGGATTTAATGCAGAAATGACTTGCAGAAGTACAGGAATGCTGTAGGAAGTGACGGCTCAATGCTGGGGACAGGAGTTTCAGTGCAATGTGGCTCTGAATTCCCTAATTACAGTTCAGTTAAACTGATTTCCAAGATTATGCAAGGAGCCTGGCGTGATTCCGTCCTGCGCGGCTGTTCTTTGCAGCAGTGGGCGTCTAATCTCCGTCCGCTTTCTCTCCTACCCAAGTTCGTCCCTCCGCCTCATGGAAGATTCGATGGACATGGACATGAGCCCCCTGAGGCCCCAGAACTATCTTTTTGGTTGTGAACTAAAGGCTGACAAAGATTATCACTTTAAAGTGGACAATGATGAAAATGAGCACCAGTTATCTTTAAGAACGGTCAGTTTAGGCGCTGGTGCCAAGGATGAACTGCACATTGTTGAAGCAGAGGCAATGAATTATGAAGGCAGCCCGATTAAAGTCACACTGGCAACGCTGAAAATGTCTGTACAGCCAACGGTTTCCCTTGGGGGCTTTGAAATAACACCACCTGTGGTCTTAAGGTTGAAGTGTGGTTCAGGGCCTGTGCATATTAGCGGACAGCACTTAGTAGCTGTGGAGGAAGATGCAGAATCAGAAGACGAGGAGGAAGAGGATGTGAAGCTATTAAGTATATCTGGAAAACGATCTGCCCCTGGAGGTGGCAGCAAGGTGCCACAGAAAAAAGTAAAGCTTGCTGCTGAAGAAGATGATGAAGATGACGACGACGACGATGATGATGAAGATGATGATGATGATGATTTTGATGAGGAGGAAGCTGAAGAAAAAGCTCCAGTGAAGAAATCTATACGAGATACCCCAGCCAAAAATGCACAGAAATCAAACCAGAATGGGAAAGACTCAAAACCATCAACACCAAGATCAAAAGGTCAAGAATCCTTCAAAAAACAGGAAAAAACTCCTAAAACACCAAAAGGACCTACTTCCGTAGAAGACATTAAAGCAAAAATGCAAGCAAGTATAGAAAAAGGTGGTTCTCTTCCCAAAGTGGAAGCCAAATTCATCAATTATGTGAAGAATTGCTTCCGGATGACTGACCAGGAGGCTATTCAAGATCTTTGGCAGTGGAGGAAGTCTCTTAAAGAAAATAGTTTAAACAGTTTGTTAAAATTTTCCATCTTATTTCATTTCTGTAACAGTTGATATCTGGCTGTCCTTTTTATAATGCAGAGTGAGAACTTTCCCTACCGTGTTTGATAAATGTTGTCCAGGTTCCATTGCCAAGAATGTGTTGTCCAAAATGCCTGTTTAGTTTTTAAAAGAAGGAACTCCACCCTTTGCTTGGTTTTAAGTATGTATGGAATGTTATGATAGGACACAGTAGTAGCAGTGGTCAGACGTGGAAATGGTGGGGAGACAAATATACATGTGAAATAAACTCAGTATTTTAATAAAAAAAAAAAAGATTATGCAAGGAGCTGATTCTTGGGGGTTTTTCCTCTGATATTTCAAAACTGAAAACTTACACTAGACATAACCACACTACAAAGTGTTATATAAAATGTCCTTACATTTGTTTACAATCACATCAACATATAACAAAAAGCAACATATTATAGTGCTAAAAATACTGGACCCAATGCTGCTCCACAACTATGCATAACTTTAAGAAAAAGGAAGCTTACATATTTGATTCTTTTTTTCTACTTCTACAGACCAGAGACCATGAAGAACAGTATTGGCATCCATAGACCTGGCACATCAGCAGTACTCAGAAATAATAACTATGGATCTTTAACTGTTATTGATATGATTGTCAATTAAAATGTAATGATTCATGAGATCATTGTTAGATTACTAACTAATCATCCAGGATTGGAGAATACTATTAAATATCCACTGCTTCTCTTCAAATTGTGTGTGTGTGTATGTGTGTGTGTACTGAGAGAGGAAAGGAAGAGTTGGTCTAATGTGTTTTTAACCCAACCTACATTCATATTTAATGGTAATTCTACTTCTCTTCTGCCTAACTGCTGCACATTTTGAGTGTGTGCATGTGTGTGTGATGTGTAAGCTAAATGAGATTGATAAAGATGAATTCCTGAATAGTTGCTAATGGTCTAGACATTTCACTGTTTTGTCAACAAAGCCCTATTGTTGAAAGCAATGTTTTCTCACTATGTCAATATCTCTGCCATGTTGTGTTGATATTAATGGAACTGCCAGGAAGTGAATTTAATTAATCATCGCCCAGAATAACTACTGTCAGCATTCATCTCCCAGCTGAAGGTGTTTAGACTATCAGGGAGTGGCTCCCAACACAGGTTTAGGCGCCTTAGTTACTTGATAAGAACTCATTTGTGCAAACCGTGTTGAGACGCTGCGAGGTTTGGTCCCCCAGATCAATACAAGGTTTTGGTTTGTTCTGAAATACTTATTTGTAGTAATATACTGAGATTCTACTGGACAGGATAAAATATTTTGTTTCTCTGCCAAAAAAAAAAAAATTGGTGGTTGAGTCCTTGGTACAATTTACATTTTGAGGACTTGAAGAAGGGTCCACAGAAAAGTGGTCTGAAAATCAAACTCCCTCCCAACCCATTCTTAGAGAAAGTGGTTGGGTTTCTTTCCTGAGTCCTGCTCTGGCTACGTAATTTCTGGGTCTCTTCCTTCAGTGAAGCTGGAAGGTAACTGCAAAGCAGAGAATGACCTGGTTGGGACAGTGTTCTTTTTACTCCACAGCAATATCTCAGAATTTTTAGCAATTTGGTCTTCTGCTCGAGGTGTAAACCAGAGAATGCAAATATCTAAAGTTTCATGTGGTGCCTAGAAAGAAGTTTCTTCAGAATTTCAGGCTTATTTAATGATTGTATCTTCTGGCTAGGTTTACCAGAGCTCTCTGAATGAGGGTTTGGAGCAGATATTCTCTAATAATAAAGCAGTATTTTTTAAAGATTTATTTTATTTATTTGAAAGAGTTAGAGAGAGAGGTAGAGACAGAGAGAGAGGTCTCCCATCTGCTGATTCACTCCCCAGATGGCTGCAACAGCTGGAGCTGAGCTGATCTGAAGCCAGGAGCCAAGAGCTTCTTCCAGGTCTCCCACATGGGTGCAGGGGCCCAAGCACTTGGGCCATCTTCTAGTGCTTTCCCAGGCCATAGCAGAGAGCTGGATCAGAAGAAGAGCAGCCAGAACTAGAACTGGCGCCCATATGGGGTGCCAGTGCTTCAAGACAGGGCTTTAACCCAATGCGCCACAGCACTGGCCCCAAAGCAGTGTTTTGATTTGATATTTCTAATTATCCTCCTCAAGGATCTCATGTGGAACAGTCTGGGTAACACAGTTAGAAATCTCTGAGTCAAATTAATTCAATTAAATGCTACCCTTGATTTTACCTACCTCACAAAATGATCTAAAATAACGTTTTAAAAATTACTGGGGCAGGTATTTAAGTCACTGTTTGGGATGGTCAAATCCCTCATCAAAGTGCCTGGTTTAAATACCAGCTACTCCACTTCGGATCTAGCTTCCTGCTAATGTGCATCTTGCAAGGCACATTCCAATGAGGGCCCAAGGGTTCAGGTTTCTGCCACTTCACAGAAACCCAGATTGAGTTCTGAGCTCCTGGCTTTGGCCTGGTCCACCGCTGGATGCTGCAGGCATCTGGGAAGTAAATCAGAGGATGGAAGATGTTTCTCTCTCTCTCTCTCTGATTTTCAAATTAAATAAAAATAAATAAAATTTTAAGACATAATAAATAAATAAAGCTACCTCCCGTACTGCATCATTGTGGTAATTATTTCTTACTTATTAAAGCTATTTCTGGCCGGCGCCGCAGGTCACTAGGCTAATCCTCTGCCTTGCGGCGCCAGCATACCGGGTTCTAGTCCCGGTCAGGGCGCCGGATTCTGTCCTGGTTGCCCCTCTTCCAGGCCAGCTCTCTGCTGTGGCCCGGGAGTGCAGTGGAGGATGGCCCAGGTACTTGGGCCCTGCACCCCATGGGAGACTAGGAGAAGCACCTGTCTCCTGCCATCGGATCAGCGCGGTGCGCACCGGCCGCGGCGCTCATTGGAGGGTGAACCAACGGCAAAGGAAGTCCTTTATCTCTGTCTCTCTCTCTCTCACTGTCCACTCTGCCTGTCAAAAAAAAAAAGAAAGAAAGAAAGAAAGAAAGAAAGAAAGAAAGAGAAAATAAAAGCTATTTCTTCTCAGTGTGAAATTCCTTATAAGTAAAAAAAAAATCTTCACACAAACCAAAACATTTCTCAGACAGAAAAAGTCACATGTAAAGAGGTTGATTAATTTGTGAAGAAATAATGAGAACTAAATTTTCATTATTTTCTATTTATACCATTAAATGTAAACGCATTTTAGTCATCCAATGACTAGCAGCAAGATAGAATGGGAAAATTCTTTGTACAATCTGCAAAAGTAAATGCAAACCCAGGTCCCTCAATAAATGCATGTATCTTAACAATATTAAAATATACCACAAAAAATAACTAGACAAAAGCTGCAATTGTTTCTGTAGTGACTGCTATACCAAAGTAGCCTTTATTTTTCTGTCTGCTTTGCTTTCACATATTCTGAAATAGTAAGAAAGTGATTCTCTGAAGCCCCAAATTCCATATGTTTTTTGCTTTAGCAAATTCTGCATAAAAATGATGTGAATGTGTAAGGATAGACATTGGCTTTACTGGACAGGAGGAGACAGAAAGAAAGAGTCAGTTGAATAATACTACTTGTTGGAGCTAAAGATTGGAATCTGTGGAAAAGTGGCTAAGAGGGATCAAAAGATCAAGGCATGGGGCAGAGAAATTTGAAGTCAATCTATCGAAGTTACTATGGATCCTCCCTCTAGTGAGAATCCTGTAAGAAGTCTAATTGTAGGAGAAGCCTTTGCTATGGAAGAAAATAACCTCTTTGAGTAGCTGTGATTCAACAGAAGCACATACCCTTAGAGGGGAATGTGGGACATCACTGGTTGGTATTCTTGGTAAAATCATAGATCTTAGGCACTGGAGTAACTCTACAGAAAGAAAGGAAGCCAGTAGTTTGAGCATGACAGTCAATTAAATATTTGTTTTATTGTCTGTGTATGTGGTGAAGAATGTGATGTATTTTTACATTTAGGATCTCTTTATGCTGCTTTTTAAAAATCAGAAGTCACACTCACTAAACTTTAGTTGAAGTCATTTATGTAAACTTGGCGTATTAAAGTTTTACAGCCTCTTTATAACTTGATTTTTGCATAATCCAAATTCCAGAATAAGAGTAAGCATTAGAGATCATCTCTTATAGATTTGACAGGCAATGGGTGCTAGACGCTGAGTGTACATGGATAAACAAAGTGACGTCTCTGCTTTACAGAGCTGCCAATCAAGTGAGAGAAGCAAACCATGGATAACTGGCCCAACAAATACACATAAGATTATGTTGTAGGTTATATAAATGTGATGCTATGAAAGAAATAACGATGACCAAAGAGGGCTTTGGCTAATGGATATACAGAGAATGAAGAGATGACATTTAAATTGAAGGCATGGTAAGAAAAATTTGAGGGAACAATAGGTGGTCAGCCTGCGAAAAAACTAAGAGAAAAGCCCTTGAAGAGAAGAGCAACCTGACATGAAGACCAACATCAGCAGAGTCCAGACCTTTCAGGGTCTCTGTCAGGAGACACCCTAGTACACAGCCTCTTCTCATGTTAAAACAGTGGAAGTAAAGCAGTAGCATTGTCTCATAGATGTTTTAGAAACAAAGAAAAAGAAGGAAAGAGGAAGAGAGGAAATAGTTACAACTTTTTTGGAGAAAATAATTTGAAGAAATTTAGAATAGAAGCAGGTTATAGTCAGAATGTATTGAGGATTTTCATAACAGTAATAATGATGGATTGAATCAGGGCAAGGTTAGTGCATGGAAATAGGAATTGCTAGGGTAAATCTGAGGTCTATTTGGAGATGAAAATGGATGATATGGTGATTGGGTTGGGTGTGATATAACTGGAGTGTTGCAAGGAAAGATTTACTTCCTCAAAAGTGATGGTGCTCACTTTGGCAGCACATATACTAAAATTGGAACAAAAGTGATGGAGAAGCCGGCGCCGCGGCTCACTAGGCTAATCCACCTTGCGGCGCCGGCACACCGGGTTCTAGTCCTGGTTGGGGCGCCGGATTCTGTCCCGGTTGCCCCTCTTCCAGGCCAGCTCTCTGCTGTGGCCAGGGAGTGCAGTGGAGGATGGCCCAAGTGCTTGGGCCCTGCACCCCATGGGAGACCAGGAGAAGTACCTGGCTCCTGCCATCGGATGAGTGCGATGCGCTGGCTGCAGCTCGCTGGCTGTGGCAGCCATTGGAGGGTGAACCAACGGCAAAGGAAGACCTTTCTCTCTGTCTCTCTCACTGTCCACTCTGCCTGTCAAAAAAAAAAAAAAAAAAAGTGATGGAGGTACTCAAGCATTTTTCAATCAATTAACACTTATTAAATCTTTTCTTTGTATCAATCAAGCATTGCCTAAGCAAGTTCACTTGTTAAAATTAAAATCACCTATGATGATTTATCAGTAGTTATGATTTACACATTAGAACTGGATACACACATCTAAAACTTCACAGGAAGCACATAGGAGAAAGATTGAATTCCCGCTCCGTCTATGGTGACTGCACTGAGGTTGCTCTTACTGAACTTACTTTAGGACTGGTGATTTAAAAAAAGATTAATTTATTCATTCATTTGAAAGGCAGAGTTACTGAGGGAGCGAGAGAGAGACAGAGAGACAGAGACAGAGACACAGTGAGACAGAGACAGAGAGAAATCTTTCATCTGCTGGCTCTCTACCAAAATGGCTAGTGAATGGGTCAGGCCAAAGCCAGAAACAAAGAACACCTGGGTCTGCCACATGAGTGGCAGGGACTCAAGCACTTGGGCCATCTTCTGCTACTTTCCTGAGTGTATTACCAGGGAGCTGGATCAGAATTGAAGTGGCTGGACTTGAATTGACGCTCATATGGGATGCCAGTGTCACAGGTGGAAGCTTAACATGTTGTGCAACAACAATGGCCCCAGGACCAATGCTTTATTACTAAACTTCTCTTATCTCTTACTACTACTCCACCATTAACTTTTTTCTCATCCTATGCCAGGGAATATAATTCTTACTGTTTTCTCAGTCTGTGACAGCAATGTCCTAAGCAAATATAAAATATCTCTGTCATGTTTCTGTCATTACAATTCTAGAAAATGTTTTTTGTAAAGGCAGCATTAAAATAATTTTCTGAATTTGGAACTACAATGGATATTTAAGGTACAGGTAGTTTTATGTATAGTACTTACCAAACATATTTGTGTAACTATAACTCTTAACGCTTTGTCATTGATCTCATTTCTTATTTGTTACAATCTAAACAAGTGGTTGTTAGTTTCCTTGTTATACTGAAGCAGATCATAAGATTTATGCTGCTTGCATAATGTCAAGTGAATTAATCAGGGCAGAAACATGGTGCAGAGCTGAGCCTCCTGGTGGAAATTCTAGGATTCTGTTGGTGCAAATAGCCCTCTGCACCTGGGAGAATACTGACACCGCAACTGCACTCCTCTCTAATGTGGGGCCAACTGGGAGCAACTCGGACTAGACTAAGTTACTGGAATTAAGACTTATTCTATGCATCTGCTCTCCCACAATATGGCACTGAGAAGGGAGAAACAGCTTCTACACAGCTGCCTCCAGTTCAACCAATAAACTGTAGGACCTGCTCCTGATTGGAGGAGAGCAGCATACTCGGCGTGTGGGTAGCAGAGTTGGGATTGGTGGAAGAGGACTATAAAGGAGGAGAGAGACAACATGCACCGGGAACATCTATCTGAAGGAACACCTGTGCAGCCCCCGAGAGAGCCGGCCGGCGGTGTGCCGCACCCCCGCGGAAGTGGGGAAAGTGGCAGCGGGAACCGCCCCTCCACGGAGCTGGAAGGGACGGTAGCCAACCCGGGAAGAACCAGCAGCAAACCCAGGGAGGGCCGAGCAGACAAAAGAACAGCGCAGGGTCCTGTGTCGTTCCTCCACGAAGAGGGGGAGCGACACTCTAAGGTGCTATTGACAGCAATCTACTGCAGGTACAAAAGGAGGTCTTTTTCATTATATACAACTAATTTCATGTAAAGAAAATATAAAATAGTGTTGCAAACTAGGTATAAGTATGGCTAATTTGGTTTTTAGTCTAATATATTCTCATCAGGAAATCTGACACCTGCAATTGCTGTATTTACATACGTAATTTTATTCTTGTTCACTTTGCATTAAGTCCATCCACAGAGCTCATCAGTAAGCCAATTTAAATTATTTGATATTCTAGGCTTTGTTTTAAAAAGAAACATCTCCCTACACATACTGTCAGTCAAAAGTTCATTTAGAGCCCAAATTCATATTTAAAAGGAGCTGACCAATCTAGGATTACAGCCAGCAGGTCTCCCTGGTCAGAGAACTAACAATGACCTTGCTCAACTGTGCGGGTGTCTCACAGTAACTCACAATCACAGAGCCTAGCACACAGTTCTGTCTGAACACTGAGACCAATAAGCCAAATTAATAGAATCAAATGAAATACATAACCTATGGAATGGGAGAAGGTATTTGGAAGTCATATGTTGGATTAGGGACTAATATACAAAGTATTTCAGGAATTCACACAATTCAGTGGTAAAAACACAAATAATAAAAGTTTCACATTTGGCAAGGAACTGAATGGATCTTTTTTTTTCCAATAGACATACAAATCACCAACTGATATATGAAAAGTTATTCAATATTTCAAATAATCAGGAAAATGTAAATCAAAATTATAATGAAATAGAACTTCAAACATGATAGGATGGTTATTATAAATAAAAAAGAGGTATTATGTGTTGGTTATCATGTGAAAAGAGAATCACTTTTACACTCTTGGTGGGACTGTAAATGGTGCAGTCCTATTTACAGAAAACATTAGAGAGGTTCCTAAAAATATTATAAATAGAACTGCTATGTGATCCAGTAATCCTACTTCTGAATATATTATCTGAAGGAAATGAAATTAGTCTATTGAAGAGATAGCTGCAGTCCAAAATTCACTGCAGCATTATTCGCAATAACTGAGACACAGAAATAACTGAAATGTCTGTTGAGGGAAGAGACAAAGAAAAATACAAACAATTAAATATCACTCAGCCATGACAAGAAATATTTTCATATACTACAACATGGATGAAATCCGAGGACATTGTGCTAAGTGAAATAGGTCAGGCAAAAAGATAAACACCATATGATCTCACTTATTTGTGAGATCTAAAAAG
The DNA here is from genome assembly GCF_051225735.1 of Oryctolagus cuniculus. NCBI lineage: Eukaryota > Metazoa > Chordata > Mammalia > Lagomorpha > Leporidae > Oryctolagus > Oryctolagus cuniculus. The sequence continues at coordinate 55,950,126 of NC_142884.1, read as the reverse complement.
TCAAATTCAAAGATACACCAAGTAGAACAATGATTACTGGGGATCAGGAGGTGTTGGCTACAGACTACAAACATTGAGTTATAAAATAAATCAGTTCTGAGGATATAATGTACAGTACAGAAGTTACAGTAGTAATACTTTACTATATAGTTAAAATTTGCTGAAGGAGTAGGTCTTAATTGTTCTTATCACAAATACACTTGTGTTTGAAAAGGTGATGATTGTGTTAACTAACTTGATTGGGCTGATTGTATAAGAGTGTATATACATGAAACCAAAATAAATAAGGATTGTCATATGAAATCAAATGAAAAAATGTCATTTAGAACATATTCACAAAATTCACAAGTCATTAGCTAGACTGACAAGAAAAGAAGGCTCAATCAACTACAGTCAGAAATGAAATTGAAGATAATACTACTGATGTAACAATAATAAAATGATTAAAGGAGGATATTATGAAGAATTAGATGACAAAAAATCAGGTAATATTAGATGAAATGAATAAAACCCTAAAAACAAATTACCAGACCTACCTATGGAAAAATATCTGAACCTGTGTGTATGTGTGTGTGTGTGTATTTAGCAAAGCCAGATAAAGATATCTAAAGAAAATTATAGGTAAATATCCCATATAAAGACAAAGAGAAATTTCAAAATACTAGTTTACTGCATTCAACATCATACAGAAGTATTATACACTGTGACCAAATTAGAATTACTGCAGAAATCCAACAATGATTCAATATAAGAAAATCAATCAACATAATACACCATATTAATCAATTAGCACAGAAAACACATACTCCATGACGGTATTTATTAATGTAGAAAAAGCACTTAACAAAAGCCAATAAGCTTTCTTGATACAAATGCTCTGAAAACTAGGAATAGAAAGGCATTCTTCAAGACAATTAAAGACATTCATGAAAATCCACAGCAAACATCTTGATAACTGTAAAATTCAAATAGTTTTGACCTTAAGATCAGGAGCAGGACAAAGATGCTTCCTTATCTTACTGTTTTTCAGCATGATGCTGGAATTTCTTGTGACAGTAATTTGTTGAGCAAAAGAAATTAAAGACATTCAGATTGGAAATCCACATGAAATTGGAATGGGCTTCCAATAGTCAAAATAATATTTTAAAAATAGAGACCTCTCTTACTAGTTTTAAATATTTCTACATATTTATAGAAATCAAAACAGAATGGTGTTGGCAATAGGATGTATATATGGCCCAATTAAATAGAACTGAAACTGTATAAACAAGTCAATACATTGAAGTCAATACAGCACAGTGGCTTAAGCCACTGCTTGTAATGGTTGCATCCCATACTGAAGTGCCTGGTTTGAGTCCTGGCTGCTCTACTTCTAATCCAGTTCACTGCTAATGGAAACCCTAAGAAGCAACAGGTGATGGCTCAAGGACTACCCAGCTCCCATCCTCTGCCTGGCCCAGCCCTTGATTGCAAGCATTTGGAAAGTGAACCACCAGATGAAAGATCTCTCTCTCTCTCTCTCTCTCTCTCACTCTCTCTGCCCTTCAAATGGAATGAAAATCATTAAACATTTTATTTTTAAATTTCATATATGTATGGCAACTGATTTTCAACAGATACAAAAACTATTCAATCTGGAAAAAGATCTCTTTTAACACATGTTGTTGGAACAATTGAATATCACATGCAGCCTAAATGGTCTAAGATGATGAACAAGAGATCTTTGATAAAAGTGCCAAGAACACACAGTGGGAAAGGACAACCTCTTCAATAAATGGTGCTGGGCAACTATATCCTACAATGTTCTACTCATTTTCCTTCATCCCTAAATATAATTCATATAAAGAAATGTTGGTGCATCCTCTTCCATACTTGTCTTGATACCTTTATTACATATTTATACTTACATATACATGTTCATATATACACAGGTATTTTAGTGTATGGTTTTATAAAGTGTAGAAATTATAGTACTTATTTATTCCATTGAATGTTATATTTTAAAGATTCATCCATATTTACACATTTTAAACCTAAATAATACATATTAATTGTTGTATTACATTCTACTACATGGATATATATGTCCCACTTTTTAGAAATTGCATGTAATCTTTTGTGAGTTACAATAAATTTGAAAAGAGACAGCTTTACCCCAACAACCACTTGATGACTTATTGATTCAATACTCTTAGAATAGAATCTGTCTCTGTTGTACAGAAACAAGAACATTATCTCTTGCACTTGTTGAAATTCAGATTTATATCTTCTGCATGTTGAAAGCTATGAAAATCAATAATCTAAATAACTACTTTTCTAGAAAATCAAGTACATTGTTACTCTGAGATAGCAAATCAATGAGCATTTACTGCAGTTGATTAAATGTCCAGCAATGTGTTTGGAAGAAGCTAGGGACGGGGGTCAAGAGAAAAAATTCTTATTTTCATCACTCAGAAACTCATTGTCTGCTTGAGATGGCAAATATCAAGAACGATTTAAATAATAAACAATCAAGCATAAATGCAAAGGGATTAGTACTAGTAAAAATGGCATGTGATGGAGGAGTTCCAAGAAGGCTTTGTAGAACCAGTCTTCTACGAATTTTATGGGAGTTATGAAATCAGTTGGTAGCATTATTTAGTAAGATGAACTAATTTCAAAATTGAAGGAAAAAATTAGAAGTAGGAAAATCCCATAGAAAATAGTACATCATTATACTCAGTTTCTTGGTCCTAATCTAATTTATTCTATATTTTTCTCCCATCTGTTGAACATTAAGCTGTAAGGACTTTGAATATGACAGGTGAATCACTTACTCTACATTTTGTACAACCAAAATTAAAATCTGGAAATGTTGAAGACAGTTCACTAATGGTCACTAAATACATGAAAAATGAAAACATTATCTTCACCCCCCCCCCAAATTGAAGCAAACCAGAGAAGAAAGCAGAATACTGGAAAAAGCCTTGAGAGTGTTAATTATGCCAAAGCCATTTTCCATCTTGTCCTATTCAATTCATACAATAGGGAATATAGGTGTGTCAAGAAAAGGTTAATTAATCCTCTTGGACTGATAATATTTCCTCATGGATATTCAAGATGCTTATAGGTTCAACAAAGAAAGAAAAGCAAACACAGTTGAAGTTAGAAAAGGTATCTCTAGTGCTAAATACAAAGTATTAAAAACAAAGCCAAACAAAATTCAAAAAGAAAATTAGAATGTAAGGTTCTCCCAAATTTGGTCTCCATGTTCCACTGATAATCATGATTTAAAAAAAAAAAAAAGAGAGGAAAATGCACCCCACATTATGAACCTTGTAGCATTAATATAAAATCGATTGGTACACACAACTATCTCAGAAGAAAAAGCTACTGAATTGCATTTTGATTGACATATTTTGAAAACAGAGTATCTATGGCATTCAGCAAATAAAAACTGCATTCACAATTATGAACTTATTACTCTAGTGTCTGCCTTTTACTACACTCCAATCTCAATCTGTTTCCAAGGTATTTGACGTCTTTAATTATTTCACTATAACTATATCTTTTGGCTTTATTTTGTGTATAATTCTTCCAGGTATTTAATTGCAAAGAAAAATCTGCCTTCCTCTGTTTACATTTCAAGCCTTCTTGTAAGCTAAAATTATCTTCAACGTCCTCTCGTTTCCTAACTGATGAAAACCTAGCTGTTCACAGTCCTCAAAGCCACCTCCCCACGGAATTTTCCTTGATCTCATCCTCACATGCTCTTACTATCCAAAATTAATTTCTGTCTCTCCTCTGTGCTTCTGTAATATTTAACATGCATAACTAATTGTAAAATGTTTACATTACTCTCATATTCATTAATTAATTTGTTGAAGATAGGGAGGCACAGAACTATACAAGTTTCAGCAATTATGATTGAACCACTATATTTAGAAAATAGTAGAGAAGAATTGCAAAAATAGTATAGAGAAATCCTATATAAGCTTCATTCTGTTTTCCTTAATGTTAACACTTAATATAATCAGAGAACTAATGTCAAAACAAAGAAAGTAACCTTGATTCAATTGTACTAATTGAAATAATTTATTTGGTTTTCAAACTTTTTCAATGACTATTATTCAGGAATACAGGATATGCACTCTCTCATCTTGTACTCAAAACTGTATTGGATGTTGGGGCTGGCGCTGTGGCATAGTGGGCTAAGCCTTCACCTGTGGTACTGGCATCCCATATGGGCATTGGCTCTAGCCTTGGCTGCTCCTCTTCTGATCTAGCTCTCTGCTATGACCTGGGAAAGCCGTAGAACATGGCCCAGGTGCTTGGGCCACTATAACCACATGGAAGACCTGGAAGAAGCTCCTGGCTCCTGGCTTCAGATCAGCCCAGCTCCAGCCATTGCAGCCATTTGAGAAGTGAAACAGTGGATGGAAGACCTTTCTTACTGTCTCCCTTTCTCTGTCTGTAATTCTACTCCTTAAATAAATAACTAAAATCTTTTTAAAAAATCAACTGTACTGGATATTTTAGCCAGTGCAATTAGACAAGAGAATGTAATAAAAATGCTCATAAATGAGAAGGAAGTACTGATATTGTCTCTACTTGCATATGGCATAATAAAACCTTTGAAAGAATCAAAAGAAAAGAAAAAAAATTAAAGCTCTAAATGAGTTCAGCACAATTACAGGATACAGACCAATCCATAAAATTCAATTCCATTTCTGTACAGTAGCAATGAGCAAACTGAAAATGTACTTAAGAAAACATTTCCATTTAAAATAGCATAAAAATAACATAGCCAGGAATAAGTTTAATAAAAGAGAAACAAAACATACTTTGAAAAGTATACAAAATTGTATAAATAAATGAAATAAAACATGGAATAAAACAGAATGACACCCCTTGTGTTGGATCAGAAAGCTCTTATATTTAAGATGGCAAGTGATAGCTTTACTTGTGAAGTCACAATGCATACTCTGCTGAGAGAGTAGCTCTTTTTTTCTAACTTTCATTTAGTAAACATAAATTTCCAAAGTACAGTTTATGGATTACAATGGCTTCCCCCCATAACTTCCCTCCCACCTTCACCCCTCCCATCTCCTGCTCCCTCTCCCATTCCATTCACATCAAGATTCATTTTCAATTATCTTTATATACAGAAGATCGATTTAGTATATATTAAATAAAGATTTCATCAGTTTGTACCGACACAGAACATAAAGTGTAAAATACTGTTTGAGTACTAGTTATAGCATTACTTCACATTGGACAACACATTAAGGACAGAGATCCCACATGAGGAGTAAGTACACAGTGACTCCTTTTGTTGACTTAACAATTTGACATTCTTGTTTATGGTGTCAGTAATCTCCCTAGGCTCTAGTCATGAGTTTCCAAGGCTATGGAAGCCTTTTGATTTCACTGACTTTGATCTTATTCAGACAAGGTCATAGTCAAAGTGGAAGTTCTCTCCTCCCTTCAGAGAAAGGTACCTCCTTCTTTGATGACCCGTTCTTTCTACTGGGATCTCACTCGCAGCGATCTTTCATTTAGGTCCTTTTTTTTTTTTTTTTTTTTTTCCAGAGTGTTTTGGCTTTCCATGCCTAAAATACATGAGAGTAGCTCTTAAGAGTTCCCACCCTTGGGGCCGGCACTGTGGCACAGCAGATAAATCTGCAGTCTGCCGTGCCACCGGCATCCCATACAGTCACCAGTTCGAGCCCCAGCTGCTGCACTTCCAACCCAGCTCTCTGCTGTGGCCTGGGAAAGCAGTGGAAGATGGCCCAAGTCCTTGGGCCCTTGCACCCACGTAGGAGACCTGGAAGAAGCTCCTGGCTCCTGGCTTCAGATCAGTGCAACTCTGGATATTGCGGCCAATTGGGGAGTAGACCAGTGGGTGGAAGACCTCTCTCTCTCTCTCTCTCTCTCTCTCTCTCTGCCTCTCCTTCTCTCTCTGTGTAACTCCAACTTTTAAATAAATAAATAAACCTTTAAAAAAAGAGCTCCCCCCTCCCACAGTCCGTTGCACCCTGACATAGCAGGTAAAGCCAATGCAACGCCTGCAGTGCTGGCATCCCATATGGTGGCCAGTTCAAATCCTGGCTACTCCACTTATGATCCAGCTGTCTACTATGACCTGGGAAAGCAGTACAAGGTGGCCCAAGTCGTTGGGCCCCTGTACCCCTGTAGGATTCCTAGAAGAAGCTCCAAGCTCCTGGCTTTGGAATGGCCCAGCTCCAGCCTCTGCAGCCATGTGGAGGATGAACCAGTGGATGGAAGACCTCTGCTTCTGCCTCTCTGTAACTTCACCTTTCATATAAATAGAGTTCACCCCCGACCCCAACATACACATCACACATCACACAGGACAATCTTATATGCTGGCACCCCTCACCCACCTATCATGCATTCTGAGAAAACACACAATCCTTTACTATCACGGGAACATTTAGTGCATGTGAAATGAATATCCAGAGGTAAAGTGAAAATGGGTTTGTTCCTTTCCCCCTTAATATGTGAATTTCTGAATTCATTCCAAGACAGTCAGAACTCCTATCATGTATGATGTGAAATATACTGATTTCCAACATCATAAAACTCATGATCATTGGTTCACAAAATTTAGCTAATGGATTCTGACCTTCCTTTTCCTACAGACTTTACTTATGGAAGTCTGCAATTATAATTATTTTCTGTGTCCCAATCAGATGTATCCATAAATTTCTCCCCAGTGACCAGGGATCTCTGTTTCACATGATAACATCTAGAGAGATAGCTCTCTTCTCTCCTAATTCCTGTGAGAGGGTTACAACAATTTCAGTGTATATTATACTCCAATTTCCAAAACTACTTTCTGCCCTAAAGATATAAAATTTTGTTTCTCCTCTAGATAAGTCTCAGATGAGCTCATCATGTTGGTCGATGCCCTTTAAACCATCCAGTATTCTTCCTTTAGCGTAATTTGGCTCCATGCCATGGACCTTGCCTTTTTTTAAGATTTATGAATCCATTTGAAAGGCAGTGCTACAGAGAGGCAGAGGTAGAGAGAGAGACCAATCCTCCATTTGCCGGTTTACTCCCCAAATAACCACAATGGCTGGAGCTGGACTGATCCGAAGCCAGGAACCAGGAGTTTCCTCCAGGTCCCCAAAGTGGGCACAGAGGCCCAAGCACTTGGACCATTCTCCACTGCCCTCCCAGGCCACAGCCGAGAGCCAGATTGGAAGTGGAGCAGCCGGGTCTTGAAACAGCACCCAAATGGGAAATCCGGCACTGTAGGAGTTGGTCTTACCCACTAAGCCATGGGCGCAGGCCCCTGGACCTTGCTTTTAGACTGAAATCTCTCTACCTTTCCGTAGTAGTCTAAACACAATCTAATTTCCAATTTTAACAGGTGTCTGACTTCCTTTCACTTGACACTTTCCTATGAGAAAAAGAAGGAATCATACTGAGTCTCTTTTCTATTTGCTTTAATCTTTTTGAATATGCTGATTTCTCCAGTTACTAATTAGGACCTAAAGGAGCATCTCCTAAACAGGTAAGACTTACAAATGTCTCAGCAGTTCTTAGAGATGTTAGGGTGTAGGAGTGCAGATTGTTGGTTAGTTGATTCCAATGTCAGCATCCCTGCTTCTCCAGGTTATGGGACTTCCCTGTATGCACTGTGGTGCTTTTTTATGTCTTCATCTCTGGCAGAGTGAAGCAAGGAACAGAACTTGTGGTTTGTAATAAGCTAAAATTGACCTTGGGCAAGTCACTCTACTTGGTTAAGCCATAATTGGTTTTTATGTTACATAAGAACAAAAATATTCTCCTCAAATGATGAAATGACTTAAAATACATAGCCTAGTATCAATGAAGTTGAAGAGAGTAAATAAATACCATGCTCTCCAAGATTCAAACGAGTTATGTTCCTTGTGAAAACAAGACTGTAAGATAGAAATAGTACAAAATTAAAAGAAAAAATAAATAAAAGGATTTTGGCTACATATGAGGACACTGTGACTATGAAACACAAGTATGAATAGAAGGTCCAGTTAACACATAGTAAAAGTGGCTTCCTTCTAGACCAGATGCCCTGATAACCCAGAGCATGGAGAAGCTCTTTGGTCTGGTCTGGGCAAAGAACTAAGAAGCTCGGCAGCATCCAGTTGGAATTGCACAAGATGAGGACACCATATATGAGAACACCAAGGTAAAAATAGTGGAATCTTTTCCATGACGGTGAAATGAAGGCCTTCAGACTCACCTTGTAACCATTAAGAGATGGCCTGTGCAATATATACCAGCCAAACACAGGTTTGTTGGGATGGGGAGATGGGGACTCTGGAGAACCTGCAGTACAACAGAGGAGTCAAAGTTCTCTGATCCTTCATTTGCTTTTTAACAAAAGGTAACTTGCTAGCAACAGAGGGAAACATCCCCCAACATCGAGAAACTCATTCCCATCACTGTAGCTGTGTGGCTCAGGTTTCATGGGCACCACATAAGGAGCTGATACTCCAAGAGGATAAGAATTGTGGAAATCAAAATAAAAAGAAAACAATATTTTTTTAACTTTTATTTAATGAATATAAATTTCCAAAGTACAGCTTATGGATTACAATGGCTTCCCCCCCATAACGTCCCTCCCACCCGCAACCCTCCCCTTTCCCACTCCCTCTCCCCTTCCATTCACATCAAGATTCATTTTCGATTCTCTTTATATACAGAAGAGCAGTTTAGCATACATTAAGTAAAGATTTCAACAGTTTGCTCCCACACAGAAACATGAAGTGAAAAATACTGTTTGAGTACTAGTTATAGCATTAAATCACAATGTACAGCACACTATGGACAAAGATCCTACATGAGGAGTAAGTGCACAGTGACTCCTGTTGTTGACTTAACAAATGGACACTCTTGTTTATGGCATCAGTAATCACCCTAGGCTCTTGTCATGAGCTGCCAAGGCTATGGAAGCCCCCTGAGTTCACTGACTCTGATCATATTTAGACAAGGCCATGGTCAAAGTGGAAGTTCTCTCCTCCCTTCAGAGAAAGGTACCTCCTTCTTTGATGACCCGTTCTTTCCACTGGGATCTCACTCGCGGAAATCTTTCATTTAGGTTTTTTTTTTTTTTTTTTTTTTTTTCCCCCAGAGTGTCTTTGCTTTCCATGCCTGAAATACTCTCATGGGCTTTTCAGCCGGATCCGCATGCCTTAAGGGCTGATTCTGAGGCCAGAGTGCTGTTTAGGACATCTGCCATTCTATGGGTCTGCTGTGTATCTCACTTCCCATGTTGGATCATTCTCTCCCTTTTTTATTCTATCAGCTAGTATTTGCAGACACTAGTCTTGTTTATGTGATCCCTTTGGTTCTTAGTCCTATCATTATGATCAATTGTGAACAGAAATTGATCACCAGGACTAGTGAGATGGCATTGGTACATGCCACCTTGATGGGATTGAATTGGAATCCCCTGGTATGTTTCTAACTCTACCATTTGAGGTAAGTCAGCTTGAGCACGTCCCAAATTCCACATCTCTTCCCTCTGTTATTCCCACTCTTACATTTAACAGCGATCACTTTTCAGTTAAGTTTCAGCAGTTATGAAGAATTGTGTATTGATTACAGTATTCAACCAAAAGTATTAAGTAGAACAAACAAACAAAAAAAATACTAAGAGGGATAACATATTAAGTTGCTCATCAACAGTCAGGGTGAGGGCTGATCAAGTCACCGTTTATCATAGTGTTCATTTCACTTTAACAGGTTTCCTTTTTGGTGCTCAGTTAGTTGTCACCTATCAAGGAGAACAAGTGGTATTTGTCCCTTTGGGATTGGCTTATTTCACTCAGCATAATGTTAAAAAAGGAAGATCTTAGTAAAAAATAAGAATGGGAATAGGAGAGGAGGAAGAGGGGTGGAAGTGGGGGTGGGAGGGCAGGTAGGGTGGGAAAAATTACTATGTTCCTAAATTTGTATTTATGAAATGCATGACGCTTATATACCTTAAATAAAAAGTATCTGGGGAAAAGAAGTGCTATGGCAAATGCCAATCCCATTTTATCCTTGTTTCTCCATACACAGAATGAATAATCATTCCTGTTCCCTTATTTGTGAAAATATGCATTCAATAGCTGTGCATAATACAGTATGATTCATATACTGAGGTCCATATCTTACTAACAATTTTAGCATTAGACCAGATAACATGGTCACCAAAAAGTAATTCTCTGTGTATACATGAGCTTTGTGCAAAGAAAGGATTCTCCTTCTCCATGCAGTTACAGAAAACAAAATTAGCTTCAAAATGAGTGACATTTCTAAGAATGCTGGTGCTGTGGTTTGAACATATTTCTTCCAAGATTCAGGTGTTGCCAAGCTCTAGCTGGTGGGACCGTTAGCAGGTGGCTGGGCCAGGAGGGCTCTTCCCTAATGAATGAAATGAGGGAATCTTTAAAAGAGGCCTCATGCAGCAGTTGCTTCTCTTCTCTTCCAGTCTCCGCCCTGTGAGTACCCAGCAGTCCCTTGCGGAGGATGCAGCCACAAGGAGCAATCTTGGAAGCAGACCACAGCCCTCACCAGGCAAATCTTCTCTAATCTTGATTTTGGTGTTTCATCCTCCACAGAGCTGAGAAAACAAACTTACTCTCTTTTTAATGCCAAGTCTGTAATATTTTGTTTTAGCAGCACAAACTCTCTAAGATAGCTGGTGTTTAAAAGGAGTGAAGAAGATAATTTCTCCAAATATATCTTTAGTGTGTTTTGAAGGAAAATTAGAGTTCTGAATCCTTTTAAAAATAGTTTAGAGTGAAAATCTGGCTGTTATTTGCACAATCTTAATATTTTAGGAATGGGTAATAGTCATCTTTAATTGTTGGTTTGTGTATGACCGATATATAGTTATTAAACGCAAGAATATTAAAGGAGACATTCAAAATTATGACTTAAAGATTACATTTATGACAATCCTTCGTTATTAAATTTATTGATATCTTTATACCACTACAAGACTAGCTATTAAATGATTATGTTTTAATTTTATACTTCCATGCACTAAAATATGTTTTAAAAAAAGACAGTAACTAAATTGGAAATGATGCAAGGCTACGCAAATGTGTGGAATATCACAGAAATCCCTGGCAATTGATTTATCAACAAATTGAAGGTCAGATTAAGCATGATAAAGAGCAAAACAAGAACCAGAAAGCGTGTGGGAAAAACATTTAGTATGTCACTACAGAACAATCTGTTGAATATTCATAAGCTAGCTTTATATTTAGTTCACATCAATGTACCAAATACACATTCTGATTATTTGAAAATCAAATTCAATTATGTAATATATATATATATATTTATATATATACACATTTAATTATTCCTTTTCTGGTAATTCTGAATCTATTTATTTTTCTTGATAATTGTTAGTTTAAGAATCACATCAGATTGGTTAAGTTTCAAAATGTGTTGTCATCTATATGAGAATGTTCATTTCATTAAACCCTATGGCCCTAGGAAAGCTTTATTTCTGGAGACATTACCTCAATAGTGTAATTTTTAATACATTGAAAGAGAGAAAAGGGGGAAATGAGTCAACAGCTAAAAAATGAAGTGAAAATAGAGTTCCCTCAGAGATTTCTTCGTTTTATTACTAAGAAAATACTTCAAATATTTGTTGCCTTATGAAGTGATCTATCATATTCTTCCATTCACTCCACTTACTCATTTATGCAATAATTATTTCAATACTGCTGCCTCCTGATGGTTTTTTGCATGAACTTTAGAAATGAATTTTTTCTGGGCTCAGACTTATTTTACATCACACAAAGTGTCAGTGGGCCAGTTATTATGTCTCTAGGCTTCATATAAATGGAGGAATGAAAATAGTGCCTACAAAGAATTTGGAAAACATTGTTAGTTTATTAAAGGACTATGGGAAAATAGCCACCCATATAGTAAGAACGCAATTACCTATATCTTTAATATTAATTACCTGCACTTAATTCATTGAACCTGTTCCATATGTTTGACTCCATCCTAAGAAATTTTAATAACTTATTAACATATATATGTTAATATATATACTAGAATTTTAGTAATAATATTAGAGAATATAAAATTATATTGAGTAATGTGTTCAAAAGACAATCAGATAAAAATTAAAGCCAAATAATCTAACCCAGAAGCATGTACACTCAATGACCACAATGTATTTCTTGAGTTTACTCCTTAATTTCCTTCCTGAGTTTACTAATAAAAGTTAATTAATTCAAAACATTTTGAGGCACAAATGTGTCACCTCCAAATGTAACTACTGGAAGAAGAAATTCTCCTTGATAGAACCATTTCTATTCCTTTTACCTATTCTTTGCATAAACAGTTCGAAACAAATTAAACACTGAAGTAAAGTACAAGCATTTAACCAATCTGAACACTCATTTATCGCTGCTTAAACTACAAAGCAGCAGAGATTATCCCTTTAATATTTAATGCATTCATAAATCTGCTCCAGAAAAATCTGTCACTTTTTATGTCTGCATTTCCTCCCCAATGATTATTGCTTTTGAGAAGTTTGTTGTATCCAAAGTTCTACATGACTTAATCACATTGAGAGAAAGTGAGAGCAGCCAACTTATAAATGTGAATAAACAAAATTATAATGTTTTATTGATCTGTGGGGGTTACCATAAACCCATCATTATCACATCTATGATATCTACACATTTCTCTGATCAATTTGCTTTATACTGAAAAAGTAGAAGTGAGCATATAGCCATTATTTTCATTATTCACATAGGTTACTTTAGAAAAGATAAGTAAACATTCTACACTTCAAAACTACACATGGTTACAAAATCAAGTGAAAATGATACTCTACAGAATGATATGTACTAGACTATGAACTCATAGAGAGCAAATTTTCTTCCATTTAAAAAATATTGTCTGTCTGTCTATCTATCTATCCATTTCTATATCTATATGAAAGGCAAAGCAACAGAGAGGGGAAAAGGAAGAGACGAGAGAAAGAGAGGGCTTACATTTGATGCTTCACTTCCCACATGGCCGCAATGGCCAGTGCTAGGACAGATTAAACAAGGAGTCTAGAACTCCATCCAGGCTTCTACATGTGTTTCAATGGTAAAAAATATTGGAATGATTTCCAAGGCACATTAGCAGGAATTTAGATTGGAAGCAGAGTTCCCAGAATGCCAACAGACACTCATGGGATGCTTGGCACCACTGGTGCCACCATGTCACAACACCAGAGGAGCACAGGTTTTCCCATTTGCTATAATAGACAAGGAGTCTTCCAAAGGTTCATGGAAAATGTACACTATTGAAAACCCATATGTGTATTTTAAAAATTTTTGCACAAAAATAAACTTGTTTTTAATCCATTTTCAAGAACTTTTTATTGTACCTCAGCACTTAGAATAGATGCTTAGTGGGGTGCTGTGCCACAGAGAGTTAAGCTACCTCCTGTGATGCCAGCATCCAAAATGGGCACTGGTTCAAGTCCCAGATGCTCCACTTCCTATCCAGCTCCCTGCTAATGTTCCTGGGAAAGCAGCGGAAGATGACCTGAGTCCCTTGGCCCCTGCCACCTACGTTGGAGATCCAAATGAAGCTCCTGGCTCCTGGCTTCAGCCTGGTCCAGCACCAGTCATTGGAGCCATTTGGGGAGTGAACAAGAGAATGAAGATCTCTCTCTCTCTCCCTCTCTTCTCTCTCTCTCTTTAACTCTGCCTTCCTAATAAATAAATAAATATTAAAATAAAAATGAATAGATGCTTAGCATGTTATCAGAGTTCATCAAAATATTGATGAATGAATTCATTAAAAAAATGGATGAATTAACAAAGTCTGTGGAAACATGGAGGAACAGTATTTCATTTTGAGGCACAGGCCTAACATGTGCTTTCACAAAGATTTGATGTAATTTTGTATATTCCAGACTAGGAAAAAAAATGTTGATACTTAGTCACATCTAATGTTAGTAGATGCGATATCATTTTGTTACTGAAATTTCTCTGTCACATCCTAAGGTGTTTCCTGAGATTTTCAAGGAAGCAACTTTGATGTTTTAAAAGAAGCAAATACATCTGAGTGTCATTACAAAACTAGCAGTGAGGATTTTGCCATGCCCCTTCCTAGGAGGTAGTAACATGAAGCTCAATCATGGATATAAGTCAATCAGAGATGGACAATCAGACCTAACTCATTATTTCTCTTCCAAAATGAGCAAGTTGTATGTGCATGCTTGCATGTGCACTGGCACATGGTGTATTTAACAAAATGTATTCTCTTCTATCAAATCATTCATTTCCAATTGCCTACAAAATGAAATCTCACATTTCTGAATAATTTGCATCATCTTGTCTTGCCAATCTCATCTATTTCTAATTGCTTACAAAATGAAATCTCACATTTCTGAATAATTTGGCATTATCTTGTCTTGCCAATCTCATCTTGGTCCATCCCTTCTCACCACACTTCAGGCATATTCACTCTCTGAGTTCTTAGAATGTGCCATCTTCAGTTTGCTTCCCTATTATAGAGGGTAAGATGGAGTCCCTGATAAAGCCAAATATTATGTGTGTCCTTGCAGGACAAAGGGAAGAGAAAAGTCAAAGCATAACTGGTATGAGTTTAGATGAAGAATAACTTCTGAATGGTCTTCTAAGAAGTCAAGAACCAAACTGCACTACAGAATTAGAGCCGACTTGAGATGATGGGGCCAGAATTTGTAAGTTAGTTAGCCATAAATTAAGTCTCTTACCATGTGAGGTTGATGCAATTAGTTTGACAGCTATTCTCCATAGAAAGGAACAGTTGTGTTTTGCTAACACTCACATTTCATATCATCTTGGCTATGGTGTACCAGCCCATTAAAAGGGATTTGGGTAGCATTACACATATGCTTTCTACAGGATATTTCTTGCATTGCTCATAGATACTTGCTTCTTATATTGTTTATTCCACAGTCACAGCTTCTCTTGCACTCTAATCATTCACAAGCTGGGATAATTTTAAAAGGAGGTTTAGTGGACCAACTACAGTCCCAGGTTGCGATTCACCAAAATCCATTACTGAAATCCTCTATTTCTCTCCATCCCATATTCTAGATCCCACAGCTTCTAAGCTAGTTCTTTAGATTAGAAGCTCACTGCTCAGGTGTCTAAACTGCTGGTTACCATCCTCTACAGTTGCTGCTGCACTTGCCCATTTTCTGTAAAAATTTGGCATGGTAGTATCATTTGACACTCTAGTGGGATCAACAAAGTACCCACTGGGTCTCCAGTTTGGGCAATAACAACTACCCAAATAAGAGCAGCTAGGGGTTATTAGCAGATATCACAGAAGCCAGGAAATGAGAGCTCTAATGTGAGAAGGAAATGGGACAGGGACCTTATAAAATGCATTTTGCAGAATAGACTTTCTGTTGCTTTAAGGCCTTTGCATTTCCAATCTTTTTACTTGTAACATTTGACCTTCTTGCCATTTCAAGGTTCATGTCTTCCTTACTATTATTAATTATACATGCCTGGGCCAGTGTTGTGGCATAGTGGGTTAAGCTGCTGGGTGCACACTGGCATCCTGCACCTAGGCACCAGTTCAAGTTCCAGTTGCTGCACTTCCAAACTGGCTTCCTGCTAACAGAAGTACCTGGGAAGGCAGTGGATAATGGCCCAGGCACTTAGGTCCCTGCCACCCACACGGGAGACCAGAATGGACTTCTGGGTTCTTGGCTTCATCCTGGACTAGCTGTGGCTGTTGCAGCCATTTGAGGAGTGAACCAGCAAACAGAAGATATCTTTCTCTTTGTATTTTCCTCCTTGCCTCTCTCCCTCCCTCCCTTCTTTCTTTCCTTTCTTCCCTTCTCTCTGTCACTATCCCTTTCAAATAAATAAATACATCTTTAAAAAATAAAATAAATAACATTTTAAAAAGATAATTACACATGCTGCTTCTTTAGAGATGCCATTACTGACCATCCCATTAGAAATTATTGTTATTATTTTCCACACCAGGCCTGTGTTTTCCCTTTCCTATTACTTAGCTAGGCTGACTATAACTTATTTTGTGTAATTACCCTTTTTAATTTCTTTCTATATTTACAATTAAAACAAATGCTCAATGAGGGTAAAAATTAATCTTGTTCACTTATGCATCACTAACTCCTAGGAAACAGACTGAAACAGAGAAGATGTAAAACAAATATTGTTGAGTGTATATTTGAATGCATCCACGGTGTATAAAAGCCTTAGTGATCTCCACATTCATCTTGTATACAACATTGTAAATTTTTCACTATATTAGGATTCAATAATAACTTCATATCAATATTACTGATTTATATTTTTCAAAATAGCTCGTGTGCCCATTGTAAGATCCCTTCCCTTTTTTTTTTTTTTTTGTCTCCCTTCAATGTGCCACTTTGTTTGGTTGCAATAAATCTATTAGCCTCTCACATTTTATTTTCCCTGAAATAATCTAGCCCCTTCTTTTCTTGATACTGGAATGCAGTGTATTAGTTTAATCCACAGCACTGTTCATCCTGTATATATGGTTCATTTTAAGTATCATTAATATCAGAAAAAAAGAATAAATTAATGAATTTTTAAAAGTGGCTTCAGTATGGGCATTCAGCTTTAGAAACACAGTCAAGAGATTTTATCTTGTTTGTGATTAGTTAACTAATTTTGAAAGCTTAATTCTGGGTGATATATAAATTCCTTAATTTCAGAGTAATGATGTTTAAGCAAATTTAGAAAAGTCTCATAGAAAGGATTCCAGTTTGGTCTATCAATTCTACATAGCAACAAAACTATTTGTTTCAACTGAGGAGAGAAAGTAAAGTTAAATGTGTGTTACATTTTGGGGAATATTTGTATGTATTCGTACATATATATGTAGATATACACACATAAATATGTGTATATGTATTACGGAGGTTTATGAGATGTCATCATTCTTACCTGACTATTTCTCTGATAGGTGGCATTATTAATATCGCATTCCCAACAATGCTACCCTTTAATAAAGTTTTCACCTCTCTAATAAAAATATAAAAGTCATCTCAAATCATTCTTTCACATACTTAGTGATATTGATTTTGAATACTCCATATGTTGTCTTTTGTACTTTTGAAGATAAGATGTAATTATTGAAAAAAATAGATCAATAAGAGATTTGGGTGCATATTAGTTTATCTCACTCAGCCTCAAGCTCAATTTCTCAAAGAAAACAAACTATTTGCATTTACAATTTCTACAGAAAGAAAATTTATGTATTAGTATTCTGGGAAAATTATTGCAAGTTTTTATAGTATCTGATGGTCAAAGTATTTATGAAAACCGTCTTCTGAGTTAACTCATTGCTAACATGAGTACAAACTCTGAAAGGAATTTGGGGACTAGTTAAGATTCTATAACATCTCAACTACAAAAGTTTTCCAAAGATTCTTCATGGAATCCTTTCCAGGCACACTAAAATAGGAAATGTAGCTTCATTTTGATTATTGGATAAATTGGATTGTATTCATACTTGTTGTGTATGGATGTACTTCAGGTAATCAGCTTTGTAATGATCAATTTAACCCTTTAAAATGACCGCTATACCATCCCCCTTACTACACGTCAGAGCTGGTCAGCTGTTAAGGAAATAACAAAAGCAATGGTTCCTCTCAGTCTTTGAGCCTTAAATGTATTCATTTAGAATATGCATATTCATGTGTCGCCTTTCTTTTACCTTATCTGCTCCTGCCTTTACTTTCCTAAATCTAATTTTAGATTGTGTATAGTACTCTGATATTTTGAGTGTATCCTTGGAAAAGACTAATGCATAAATTAACATAAATAATTCCTTAGATGCAGTTGTATCCTAAGCCATCTGTCTATCTGATATCTAAAGTCTTCCATTTGATTGGTTGGACAGATTCCATGATTTGGGGTAATTGTAGACCTTACTGAAGTGAAAAAAAGTAATTTTTAAGGTAAGAAAGACAAATAAAGTAGAAGGATATTCTTCAAATTCTTGGTTTCTTGTTTTGCTAGTCTGAAAATGCAGATTACTACATTTACTCCGGACAAGCTTTTGGTAATATCAAAAGCAAAGAAAAGTAGTTATAACCATCTAAATTCACAGAGGAAAGATTGGCTATACATAAATGATTAGGGTTTGAAAAATTAGGAGTAACCAGGCATGGAAAGCCAAGACACTATGGCAAAAAATGACCTAAATGAAAGATCTCTTTGAGTGAGATACAGTGGAAACAAGGGGCCATCAAAGAATGAGGTACCTTTCTCTGAAGGGAGGAGAGAATTTATACTTTGATTATTGCCTTATCTAAATAAGGTCAGAGTTTGTGAACTCAGGAGGCTTCCATAACCTTGGCAGCTCTTGACAAGAGCCTCGGGTGATTACTGCTGTCATAAATAAGAGTGCCATTTGTTAAATCAACAACAGGAGTCACTGTGCACTTATTCCCCATTAAGAACCTCTGTCTTTAATGTGTTGTACTAGGAGAATTAACGGTAAAACTAATCTTTATACTTTGTGTGTCTGTGTGGGTGCAAACTGTTGAAATCTTTACTTAGTATATACCATGTTGATCTTCTGTGTGTAAAGATAATTGAAAATGATTCTTAATGAAGAATGGGATGGGAGAGGGAGTAGGAGATGGGATGGTTTGCTGGTGGGAGGGTGGTTATGGGAGGAAGAACCGCTATAATCCAGAAGTTGTACTTTCGAAATTTATATTTATTAAATAAAAGTTTTCTATAAAAAAAGATCTCAGGTAAATAGAAAAAAAAAACAAATTAGGAGTAACACCAAAAACACATGGGGTAAAAAGTTATTTAAATTCTTTTAACTTATGTATTCAGAGTATACTATTGGCCTTAAAGTCCCAGGATGTTCAAATACATAGAAAAATAGTATGTTTCTTCATCAAAAGGAATTTTCAGTTTAATGGGAAGAAAGACTTTGTTAGAATGTAGTATGTGTGACTGGGATGACGAGGATAACAGATTATGAATCATGTTTGGGAGATGCAGTAATATTTGCACTGTGATCTGAAATAAGGCTAGGACATTCCAAAATGAAAAGTAGCACTGTGAGCAAAAAGCAGAGAGACAACATCTTAAAGTTCATTGTATGTCTTGAATAGTTGTAAAGTTTGTTTCTAGTGAGAATAAATGTTCATTAAAAAGCAAAACGACTGGGATCGGTGCTGTGGCATAGTGGGTAAAGCTGTTGCCTGCAGTGCCGGCATCCCATATGTGTGCCAGTTCGTGTCTTCCAATACAGCTCCGCATCCAATACAGCTCTCTGCGATGGCCTAGGAAAGCTGTGGAAAATGGCCCAAGTCCTTAGGCCCTTGTACTGTATGGGAGACCCAGAAGAAGCTCCTGGCTTCGGATCAGCCTAGTTCTCGCCGTTGCGGCTAATTGGGGAGTGAACCAGTGGATGGAACACCTCTCTCTCTCTCTCTCTCTCTCTCTCATTCTCTCTGCCTCTCTTCTCTCTCTGTGTAACTCTGACTTTAAATTAAATAAACAATTTTTTTAAAAAATGACTTTTACCACCATGCTACTAATAATGACATCATGCCATTTAAAATTCCCTGGATATGGCATGCTGAGTAGAAGAGAAATGAGTGAATCGTGAGGGACACTAAAATGTTCTAGGCCCAAATTGAAGAGGTCTGTAGGATATTACATTAAGTGAAATAAGTCAGGGACAGCAAGCCAAATACAGCATGTTCTCACTTAAATGTGGAAGCTAAAAAGTTGTGTCAAAGAAATACAACATTATCAGAGCCTAGGAATTGTTTGCAGAAGGGAAGAGTGAAGGTATGAAGGTTAATGCGAACAGGGATGCAGCTGGATAGAAAGAATAACATGCAAAATTGTATGGTTATCTATAGGATAACTATGATTGACAGCAAATTAATTGAATATTTCAAAATAGCTAGTAGAGAGAATTCTGATTGTTTCACAAAGGAATGATTTATGTCTGGGTGACTGATGTGGCAATTATCCTGATCTGATCATTACACATTGTATGCACAAATTAAAATGCCACACTGTAGCCATAAAGATGTAGAGTTACTAGTGTCAATTACTTTTTTTTTTTTTTTTGCAAAAGGGACTGAGAAGGTCTAACTAAAGCAGAAATACTAAGAAGAGAAAGAGGTATGAAGGACTATTCAAGATTGGTACATCAATCTGTATTAGCCAAGGTTCTCCAAGGGAGAGAGAGAAAGAAAACTGGTAAGATATGTATATACATGTCTGAGAGGATTTGAGGGGATTCACTCACATGATTATGAAAGTGAAGGAATTCTGCAAGTGTCCACCTGCAGGTTGGACACCCAGCGATGCCAGTAGCATAACTCAGTCAGTGTCCAAAGGACTCACAAGCAGGAAAGCTTCGGTCCAGGACTGAAAGCCCAAGATCCCAGGGATCCATTGATGTAAGTCCTTGAATTCCAAAGTTCAGGTAGCCTTTAGGTCTGATGTCTTAGGCAGCAGGGAAAAAAGTCCTGGCCCAGCTCTTGGAGAAAAGACCAACCCACTTGCTTCATTTCTTCTGTCTGGGCCCCTGCCTGAGTGGATGGTGCCCACTTACGTTGAGGGCAGATCTTCCCCCACTTTAGTCCACTCAGACTCACATATTAATCTTCTCTGAAAACACCCTCGCAAATATACTCAAAAAAAAAAAAAAACTTTTCTAGTTTTCTAGGTAAGCATTAATCCAGTCAAGCTGATACCTCATACAAAAGAACATGTTAAACAATTGATTGGAATTTCCCCCCACACCACTTCAAAACCATCTGGACCACATTCTCAAGGACCTTTGCACAGGTTCCATCAGACAAGGCTTCACCTTGCCCTGTGGTGCACACATGTCTCTTTCTGATACTGGGTTCTTCTGATCATATGGCAAGAGACACCCGCAGAACCTGCTCTCTACTCATAAATGTGTAACCCTGCTTTGTAAAACACTAATGCCCAGAGGCCTATCCAGGACCAAAAGGAGATGGTGGATACTTGCTTCCTCCCCTTAACCCTGCTGTATTCAAGTTCTGAGACATGTTTTGTAAAACAACTTGGAAGTTCCCAGGAGATGGAGTATCCAATTACACATGGTGATGGTCAACACCATAATGTAAATTTACAAGGATTTTCTTCTCTGTGCTGCTTCTGAAGTATTTTATTCCCAAATAAACAATCTCATGATTTGTTTCAAGTTCTGCTTTTAAGAAAAATAGGTGAGGATATTGGTTGATAGGGAATATTTCACAAGATGTATCATTTGTATAGCGTTCTATTCAGAGTTCCTAATTCAGGAAAAGACCTATGCCTACATGTCTGGAATCTCAGTAGATGTATAATTTGACATTTCAGAGATCAGGATGAGAACATCCATTTAAGGACCTAAGGTAGATACTACAGTGGTTCTAGCATGATAGAATTAGTGAAACCAATCAGATTCTCAGTGGGATGGTGCATGACAAAAACAAGGAGGAATAAAAGAATAATCTGAGCCTGAATAAAAATTAAAGGAATGGATAGAGAAATACCACTAGGTAGAATTAAAGTCACAGTCGTGAGTAGACAGAAACTAAGAAGCATCCACAAAGATACCATGAAGTGCTAAAACGATATCTGAAGCATAAAGGAAATGTGAGCTGACAGCAAGAAAAGAAGAGAGAAGATGACAGAACGAGATATCAAAAGAGAGAACAGAAATTATTCAGTCCTGATTTCCATTTCCTGTTTTAGTTCTTGGCCACACAATTATATTTATAATAAACTCGCTTTTCCAACATGCTGCATATAATCCTCAGACTCTTATAACTAGAAGAACAACACTCAAACTTTGCCATTGCTGTTTTCTTTGATAACATACATCAAAATCTTTTCATAGTCCAAAATAAAAGGAAGCTCTGCCCAGACCTCCCACATACTTCTTTGAAAATCTCTGCCTTTAATTTCAGCACATTTTCATTGATTCTGCTATCAGGAGCACAACCAGACTAAATCATCTAAGCCTCATGACATTATGCAGTAACTTGGAAATACCAAGTACTTTAATGTAATTATCTTGTCTAAAACAGTTTAGCAAACAGAAAGTCAAGTTTCTGATGGTTTGTGTTAATAGGTCTCAGAAGCAATCACACTGGTTATTTTATTATTTCTCTTTCCTATGTATCTCTCTGTAAGCAAGTCTAACTTGAAGGAGGATTGAGACAGAGACAGCTTTTCTGTTGCTTTTAAAAGTTGATGTTAAATATATTATTATGCAAAAATATAATAATAGAAGTAATTTCAGTGGTTGTGAAATAGGAAGAAGGGAGAGGCATTTGGTGTATCATTTTAGTCCAAATATAGAATCAGAAAGAAAGAAAGAAAGAAATAATGTTGACCTGAAATATTCCATCTATAGAAATAATGATAGATTGTGAAAGGGCATCATCTTAATAAAAGACTGGCAAATTTTCCCTATAATGGACTAAGTAGTAAACATATGGACCTTGTGAGCTGTACAGCCTTATTTGTAACTAATGTAACCAGTAGAGTAGGGCATTCCTAAGAGAAGATCAGACATTCATACTTAAAGTTGATTGAAGTCATAGACACAGTCTTAACAACATGGCCTGTGAGAAAGGGAGAGGATTAGTGATTTTGTGTGACAGAAAGGGTGTGCTGCAGATTGAGTTTCCTGGGAAGAGGAATCTACAATAAAGATTAATGTGCTGGAAGTAGTTCATAGGGCAGTGCTCTTGGGGGTGACAACGTATGGAATGTAATAGAAGAAAGCAGGATTGGGCAGAGGAAGAAGTTGGGCTTTGACACAGTTTCAGAAAAGGACTTGGACAATCACATGACATGAAGAGCTCTAAAGCAGAGATGACCCCTTCAGAGTTGTCCAAGTTGGATCAGGGGGACACGTTCATTAACCCTTAGTTAATGAATGCCCTAGAATGACTGTGTTTCCTTAGGCTAGGTGCTCTTTTCAACTGAGGTGATCTCCAAAAAGGAAAGAGAACTAGACTATTTGCCAACAACTTTCCCAGCTGTTCACTCATTCCTGAAAGAGGATCTGTTTGCATATCCCATTGTCCAGTATAATCCATTCCTTAATCTCACATGTTTCACCACTAACTATATTTACTTTTTTGCATTAAATTCTAGAAGCAGATGCCTCTGATTCTCAAGAATAACTGCTAGGAGCTTATGGAATGAATTAGAGTCCCTCCTTAAGAGCTGATGTCAAGGCTGCAACTGATGGTGTCTCCCTCCCTTAATACTTATTCTACATTTTTCCTACCCTGGCAAGAACCTCTACTGGTCTAACTGGCTTATGTGGTAGTATGACCCAGATATGTATTTCAAGAGATGTAAATTCATGTTCACTGTGTCATTTGGTAGGCAGGATTTTCCTGAATTTGTCCAATTACTATCACTGGGCAAGGGAGTATGAAGAGTAACACAAATGAATCACTTGTGTTTGCCAAATTCATTCATTCTGCTCCTACTTTGACAATTGCACTGACAAGAACAGTCCTGCTTTCCCTGATAATAGGAATAATTTCCACTGTAGAACTGGTTGTTACACTTTTTTAGCACAAGTCCCTTTTCATGAAACCTTAAGTACCAAGGTAGAAGTTGTATTTTGGATTTCAGTAGGACTTTTCTCTTTGAAAATCAGGACCTTCAGTTTCAGAGACTAAAGTTGCAAGGATGATGGGAATAAGTCAGAAGTTTTATTTCTTTCTCTTTTTTAAAAAGATTTATTTATTTATTTGAAAGGCAATGTTACAGAGAGGAAGAGGCAGAGAGAGAGAGAGAGACAGAGACAGAGAGAGAAGAAAAACTGCAGAGATTAAAGGAGTACATAAATTTTCAAGTGACTTTTCTACTCTCATCGAAAGAGAGAGAGAAAGAGAATCTTGCATCTACTGGGTCTCTCCCCAGATAGCCACATTGGCCAGAGCTTTGCCGATCAGAAGCCAGGAACTAGGAGCTTCTTTCCTGTCTCCCACATGGGTGCAGGGGCCCAAGGACTTGGACTATCTTCCACTGCTTTCCCAGGCCATAGCAGAGAGCTGGATTGGAAGTGGAGCAGCTACTTGCTATGCCACAGCACTGACCTCAGAAGTTTTCTTCTAATAAATGGGAGTGATGGTAAGGCAAGGATATTTCTGAGTTTTAGACCTATGTTTCAAAATGCAAACTATATTCTGAGAACGACTCTCCATAGTCTCGAGGTATTATTTCCAAGTTAGTGTCTTATTTGAGTTTTAAATTGGATATTTCATTTCTCTAACATCTGAAAGCTTCTGAACTCATAGCAAAGGCCCATTCTTATACCACTTTTGTAGAAAGTGGGTTCCTTAAATTTAAGTGATGTTAAATGGCATATCATACGAGTGGTCTAAACCCTCTGTAGAAGAAGGACGTTGAGGGGGCTGACACTGTGGTTCAGTGGGCTATGCTGCTCTCTCCAACACCAGCATCCCATATGGGCACCAGTTTGAATACCAGCTGCTCTATTTCCGATCCATCTCCCTGCTAATGCACCTGGGAAAGAATCAGAAGATGGCCCAAATACTTGGGCCCTGTTGCCATGTGGGTGACTTGAATGAAGCTCCTAACTCCTGAATTCAGCCTGGCCTAGCCTTGGCTATTTTGAAGCAATGGATGGATGCAAGATCTCTCTCTCTCTCTCTCTCTCTCTCCACTCTCTCTCTTGCTGCCCCTCCCTCTCTCTCTGTAACTCTTCCTTTCAAATAAATAAATAGATGTTAAAAAAAGAAAGGAAAGGGGGTGAAAATAGACACCTTATTTGTACATGGAAACATCTCATCGACTTGCTTAAACCAGTGTACTATCTCAATCCAGTATTGGTGAAAGTTTTAACAATGACATTTGCTCTTGCACCAGGAACATTCTTTGTTCCACCTATAATACATTATGGGTTTCCAAACTGCAAAACCCCACCAAGGATCCTGCTTCCTCAGAACACTCCTGGTATCAGTAAAAATTGAGTAAGGTCTCCGGAAAGGAAACTCTGATATGGACATTAGCTTGCCAGATATGTTTTTTTTTTTTTTCCAGGAACATTCCTGGAGTCAAGACCTGCAAAATAGAGGGAAAGGCAGCAAGACTGGCAAGAAGGAGAAGATAGGCTGTGATTTCTATGCGACAGAAGACACTACCATCTCCTTGAGAATGTCCAAAAGGGTGATAACTCTTCAGAGTTGCTGTTAAGTCCTGGATAGGTGGGAGTTGAGCTCAATGTACGAGTATCGGTGTTTGTCAGTCATTACATGCAGGCTGTTCTTGTTGGGGGTGCTTTCTTCCTTAACTAAGACAAATCTTACTGATGGTGGAGAGCTGAGAGCTATCTGACAGCACCAGCACACCATTAAACTAATCAAACAAGTCTTTAATTTCTGAAAGGGTTTCTATGCAGTACATCATGGTAACCACTCCAATGGGCTAAAAACATAAGTCTAAGTGCAGGCATATGGCACAGCAAGTAAAACAACACTTGGGATGTCTGCATTCCATACTGAAGGGCCTGGGTTTGAGTCCTTGGGTTGTGTCTTCACTCTGCTTCTGATTCCAGTTTCCAGCTAATGTGTACCCTGGGAGGCAACAGATGACGACTCAAGTACTTTCGTCTCTGCCACCACATGAGAGACCCGGATTGAGTTCCAGGTCCCTGGCTTTCACTTGGTCCGGCTTTAGCTGTCACAGGCATTTGAGAGTGAATCAGAAAATCGAAGATCCTTTTCTGTCAGTCTGTCTGTATCTCTACCTTTCAAATAAATTAAAATAAATAAGTGAATAAATAACATTTTTTAAAAAGAGCATGGTTGTATTTTTTTTAATTTTTAAAAGATTTATTTATTTCTTCATAAGGCAGAGTAAGAGAGAGACATCTTTCATCCATCCACTGGTTCACTTGCCAAATGGCTGCAAGAGCCTGGGAAGGGATAGGCCAAAGCCAGAAGCCACAAATTCCACCCATGTCTCCCAAGCATATGGGCCACTTTCCACTGCACTCTATAGCATATTAGCAGGGAGCTAGATCAGAAGTGAAGCAGTCAGGCCTTGAGCATGGGATGTTGGTGTCACAAACAGCAGCTTAATCCACTGTGCTACAGACCCAATCCCTGTATGTTTCTAATATTTCACTCAGACTGCAAGTGACTCATGCCTAAAGACCATGTTTCTGATGTTCACCCATTTCAAATATAAATAGTGATCATGTGTTATATTAATATCAATGTTAATGAATTTAAACAGAAAATCAATATAGTATTAAATAATCTGTGATATTTTTATAAAATATAATCCTGTATCTGATGTACTTGGCTTAAAGAGCATTAAAAAATTTCATTCACTTTATCACTTATTTAAAGAACAGACATTTAAACAGCAGATATGGTGCCAGGTGCTATGTTGCATGTTGGACAAAAAATGTACAAAATTATTGGTTGCTACCTTCACAGAGTTGAGTTCAAAAGATTAGAGAACTAAATGTGCTGTTTCATTCTCTACAGAGAGAATACAGAATCCCCTTAGGTATTACTCAACACACTCAAGACAGACATAGTTGGCTGGTTGTTTGTCTAGGGCTTGTTAGCGGTAGGAGAAAAGTATCAGATAATGGATAATAAAAATCAAATAGGATTGATATTTCTAAAGTAATTTCAAAAATGCCTGATATGAAGTAAGTATTGAAAACAAAAGAGTAAATTATGATAAATACTAAGAAGGAACTCTGTAGAGGCTTATCTTTAAACTGGATTCTGTCAAAAAGAAAATGACCCAAGTCTTGATTTTATGAAAGAAATTAACAAGTTGGAGATACTATAAGAAGGCTAATGGTACTGCATTTAAGAAGTGGCTGATCCCAAACTCCTGACTTTCTCTTAAATAATTTATATATTTTCTGAGAATATTTCGTTCAGTCTCATCTACTGTGATGCTTTGAAGTCAAGTCCATATACCACTCTGTAGCCTCCATAGTAGTTTGCATGAGTTAGTCACATCTTTGGAATTCAATAGGACTTTAATTAAGTAACTATATATTTCATTAATTTCAAATACATGAGAGTCCCTCTTTTTTAGGTCTTTCAGAATATTCTATAATCAAAATAACATTATTCTCTGATTTAAATTTAAAATAAAGCAGAGTTAGTACTTTTCATGTTGTTGTTTTGAAACAGCATGAATCCTGGCCAAAAGCACTCTAAGAACTAATCTGAATGAGTCACCTGGATTTCGTGGTGAAATTGTGAATTTCAGCATCAATGGAAAATATGAAGCCTCAAGATACTAATTAGCTGGCTTTAGGTAACATGTAGGTAAATGGCAGCTCTTGGAACCCCCTTAGATTTTCTGATTTTTCTCTGCTTAATCATAAAAACATCAAAATGAGAGTAATCATGGTTTTCTGAGTCTCTTTTTTTCCCTTTTGAATCTTTAATATCATATCACTGTTGGCAGATGTTTAGTTTTTATTGCTGATAATGAGATCACTCAGGGGAAGCATGAACTCTTATCTTTAAAGTATTTTTATCTTTTTCTTTGTGTCTCCTTTTTAAAAGAACTCACTATTGCCTTTATTAAAATAGATGGTTTTCCAATAAATTCTGAATTCATGAGGTAATCTATAAAACACCAAATCATTATTTCAGTGAGGAAAAAATGGAGTTAACAAGTATGTTTTTGTTGTTACTTGCTATGTATCAGTTCTACCTAAAGCTCAGAGGTAGAAAAAAAATTGGAGTCTGAAATGTTGGAGCTTTTAAAATTTTGGATTTACCTTATGTTATCTACTTAGTATGGAGAGAGAAAGAGACAGGACAGAGAGAGAGAGAGAAACCAAGAGAGAGAGAGAGAGAACTTCCATCTGCTGTTCACTCCCTAAATGCCTGCACAGCAGAGGCTGGGTCAGACTGAAGCCAGGAGACAAGAACTGAATACAGTTCTCCCACATGGGAGGCAGGAGCCCTAACTACCTGGAACCTTGCTGCTGTCGCCAAGGATGTGCATGAAACTGAAATCAGAAGCAGATACAGGACTCCAACATGGAATGCTGATGTTCCAATTGGCATATTAGCCACTGCACCAAATGCCCGTACCAAAAATGCAGGAATTTAAGTTTGGTTCAATTAGTATTTAAAGGTTTTCCTCCAGCAGAGGAAAACATCTGAGAAAAAAGAAGTAAGTAGGTGATCTGGGGGTACTTTCCCACTCTTCCCTTCTATATATAAGTCAGTTGTATCTGCCCATGTAGCCTCTCTTTTTCAAACTACTGTTTAAAGTCAAGTAGAGCTTATAACATCAAATCAAGACAAAGGTGGAAAACATCTCTAGCAGAAACTACTCCCAGCATTAGATGCTGAATGTCATGCATAGTGCTGGATGCCTTCCAGATGGCAAACATAACAACTTCATACCAGTTTATTTAAGAGAAGATAACAGTGTATGACACACAGTGTATATGAGGATGACACTGGACTTACGAATGAACTGTTCAGGCACATTTTGACTGGTGTCTTAGTAAGCACCCTGAAGTTGCAGTGAGTGAGGGGTCAGATACAAATATTTTTTTTCCAAGGCAAGCTAACTCCTATGGATCACCACATTACATGGCTTCCTACTGGTCCTCTTTTTCTTAGTTCTCTCCCCAAGCAAAAATAGATCCTGTGGTAGACAGAACAATGGCTCCCAAAGATGCCCATGTCTTAATGCCTGGATCCTATGCATATGGCACCTTATATGGCAAAAAGGCTTTGCATATACCACTATATTAAGGACTTTGAAATGGAAAGAATATCCTAGGTTATTTAGGTGGGCCTAATGTAATCACAAGGGTTCATACAAAGGAGGGACAGGAGGGTCTTAGAGGAGATGTATTGTTGGAAGCAGAGATCAGAAAGAGATATCTGAATATGTAGAGATGCTGGCTTTGAACTCTTAGGTTCCCTCTGCCAAGGAAGGTAGGTGGTCTCTTACAGCGGAAATGGCAGGGAAACCAGAGTTTCCAAAGAAAGGTAGCCCTGCAGGCCTATTTTAGACTCCTGACCTCCTGAACAAGAAGATAATAAATTTATGTTGTTTCAAGACACTAAGTTTGTGGTAATTTGTTGCAATAGAATTGGGAATCTGAAACAGGTCCCAATCTCCATGTCTAAAGAAAGAATATCACTTCTTAAATTAATTTTGCAGCGAATAAAAGACAAAGATTCAAATTATCAACTCTCTGTGGGTTATAAAGATTAAAAGTATTTAAAATAAAACATGGAGAAGCTATACAAAGGAAGGTTTATACTTTGGTTGCCATGGTGATTATTAAATCTACATCTATGTAATGCATTATTTTGAGCTACATAAGCCATTTTGAATAAAACAAAATATTGCAACACATTCTGTTCTTAACACATATTTAAACTACTGAAATAAACATTTCACATTCAGCTTCAATAATTTTTTAAAACATATCTACTATGTACTGGGCACTCTATTAGTGAGTGCGTGTGTGTGTGTATGTGTGTGTGTGTGTGTATGAAACAGAAAATGAGACAGACTGTATTTCCAATACTATGCAGAAAGAATTATCCTCAAATGTCTTTCTGGTAGAAGCATATTTCAGTGATTTGTTATTTCATATTGTCATTTCTGAATATTTATAGAATAATATAAATTGATTCACTGTTTGGAAATGTTACCTGTCTGACTAATATGGGAGATATGCCATGGATTTTGCAAACTTATTGAATCTTTGTTTGCCCTTCACTCCTGTTTGATAAGATATCCCTTCTTTTATTTCTCTCTGCCTCTTCTCTTTTTCAAATGAGCGCTTTCCTTAGTGTGGAGATGCCAAACATTAAAAGCAAAGCATTCTTCAAGAAGGTCCTATTAGCAAAGGCTTCAGAATATTTCATTCTAAACATGAAGCTCTGTTGGTGGAAGTTCTAATGTCTGTAATCTTTGGCATTTTAAGCTTTCATTTATAATACATTCTACAGTTTACAAAGCACTTTCCTTTGGGAACAACACAAGGTTCAGAGCTAACACTTAGTGTTCTGACACCAGCTCTGCCACTTACAAGCTGGGTGAACTCTGGCCATCTGCTTAATATTCCCAAGCCTCAGTTTTCTTATTGAAAAAAAAAATCATGAAATTATAATACTTACATGTATTTTTAAAAATTTTAAAAAGCATGTTAAGC
The DNA here is from genome assembly GCF_051225735.1 of Oryctolagus cuniculus. Classification (NCBI taxonomy): domain Eukaryota; kingdom Metazoa; phylum Chordata; class Mammalia; order Lagomorpha; family Leporidae; genus Oryctolagus; species Oryctolagus cuniculus. Next base: position 55,919,886 of record NC_142884.1, on the reverse strand, counting down.
TATAAAACAACACACAAGCAATGACAACAATTTTTATCTTTGCTATTCCATTAATGACTAAATATTATTTTAAAGCTGAATGGCCTGAAACAGTGAGCATGCGTCACCGGAAGCTTCTGTGCATCAGGAATCTGGTTGTGGCTCAACAGAGTCCTTGGCTGCAGGTGTCTCAGAAGGTTGCAGTGACAACATTTAGCAGGACTGCAAGTACCTACTGCTGGAGCACACACATTCCAACATTGTGTACGTTATTGACGGCAGCATTCAGTTCTTCAGGGGCAATTAGAATTAGACTTCAATTCCTAGCCAGCTATAACCTACAGGATACCTTCAGTCCTTGCCACGTGGACTGCTTCTAAAGGCAATTCTCAGCAGGGCAGCTGGTTTCCCTTACTGCTAGTAAGCAAACCTGCAAAGAAGGTGCCCAAGATAGGAGCCTCAGTTTCTTAGTCATCTAACCTCAGAAGTGTTATTGTATCATAGTTGCTGTCTTCCATTCATTAAATGCAATTCATTAATCCCAACCCATAATCAAGTGGAGGGTAAATGCCAGGGTTTGAATTCCCAAAACAGGAGGTCATTGAGATCCTATCTAAATCTGCCTATCTGCATTAATCTGTTCTTAAAATTGTCTATTATCAAAATTCCAGGCATTGGCCAAGACATTTTTCTTTAAAACGAGTGTCAGTTAGCTGAAGGTAATATAGACGCAAAAATTCAGTTTTAAGACTCCATTTCCTTTAACATTTGAGTGTATATTTCCATGATTATTTTAAAGTATGAGGACCATTTTATAATTTTTCTTACAGGAAACTTTTATCTGGTGCTGGACTTGGGTAATGGAATCCGCCAAGTTGCAAAGTTTTGCAAAACACTTGTTTGTATGAGAAAAACAGATTAATGCTCTCTTAACTATGACTGCACTAGTGGGTACAGCATGCAATCATGATTTCCAAAACAATTATTTTGAATTTAATAGCTCTCTATTTTTTTCTGGTGCTGCAACAAGACTACTGATTTAATAGTGCATCAAGCTGCTACAAACCAGAGGTTAAAGCCCGTGGTTAAATGGCTCAGGTGAGTGGTATTGAAAGCTGTCACCACGTGGGCAGTTCTCAGGCTCCAACAAGGGGGAAAGGGGAGGGTCGTCTGAGGAAGGGGGTAAAGAGGAAAATAGAACAAAACAGGAAAAGCCTACAGGCAGCTGAGGCTTTCAATAGCACTCAGATACTGCCAATTTTTCTTTTTTACTTTTTTTTATCACTCCAAATGTTAAATTGAGGTGATTATAAACCTCTTGTTTGTTTTGTTTTGCTTTCAGTTAAAAGTGAAAATTAAAAGACAGTGGGACTAAAGTGTGGAGAGAGCTTTTGACAGCTGAATGATGGAAAGCCCATTACCCATAATCATAATAATACAAACCCACTGGACAATGCTGGGGGAGGGAACCTCTCACAGGAGAGGTGCTGGAAACGACCCAGGCCTGGCAGACCCTGGGGCCATCACAGGAATGAGAGTGCAAAACCCTGGGGAGAGGGATTGAAGGCTGCCAACATGGCGGGCTCTGAAAGCTGCACTCTGGGATGACAATGGAAAGCAGGAGAGCGGATTGGCAGTGGGTGGGAAAATATAAGAATAGGCTGCTTGTTCATAAGGCCAGGGACCAGGTGGGAGAGGGAGGGGTACGAGTGACAGGCAGAGCTAGAGAAGAAAGCTGAATGCCAGAGAAAAATATATCAAATCAGAAATCAGTTCATGGAATGGCTTGTAGCTTTAAATCCAGGCATGAAATGCAAAATGGGGAAAAATTTTTAAATGAATACCTCTTCATGTGGTAATGATAAACCTAACATAGTTCACATTAAGGAGGGAGTGGAGTGGAGCTGTACTTTTTTGCTTTTGAGTGTTTCCTTTTTGCAAATTATACTGATACACAGAAAAGTATACAAATCGTAATTGAAGAGTTCAATGAATTTCCAGGGAGTAAGCACAGATTTCAATCTGAACCCTAACTTAAATAAAAGTCTGTTAAATAAAAGACCTGCCCTTAGAAGTCCTCTCTGGTTTCTTCCTTTCACTACCCATCCCTCTGTTCCCAAGTGTAATCACCATGCTGATTTCTCACACCATAGATGTGTATGTTTGAACTTTACGTAAACGAAAACTTCTGGGGTAGTTTGGTCTATATTGCTCAACATTGCTTCCAAGACTAATGCACATTGTGTGCCATAGACTTTTCATTCTCATCTCTATATGGAATTCCAATGTGTAAATATATCACAAACTGAATATTCATTTCACCATGGAAAGATATGTGAGTAGTCTTTAGGACTATTACTCTTGGTCACATTGTGAATATTCTAGTCTTGGTCTTTTGCTGCCATAGTTTGTGGCTGTAAGTACATTTGCATAAACAATGCAAATATTTAGTTTCGGTAAGTATTGCCAGACGCATTTATGCCCACATATTCCCATCCCAACCACTCACTAAAAACAATGTATAAAAAGTTTTGCTGATCCATATCCTTTTATTAGGTGATAGTTTCATCTACAGCATTGTAGCTATTACAGTAGTTATAATGGATAATACTTAAAAGCATTAACGAATGTGTATTTCCTTCTCTTCTGCCTCTTGAACCCCAAGCCTCATATCTCCACCCTAGGTTGTAAGCCATGTCCCATGACACCACATGGCAATCTGGATACATAATGTGGTAGAGGAGGAACAAATGCTCATCGATCCAAAGAAGGACAATACGTGACCAATCAGAGCTCTTGAACTGACCTGGAGTACTGTCAAGATTTCCCTGCCCCTCTAGAATGATAAACTAATGAGAGTACTACCTATTCCCCCTCCCTAGATCATGAGAAGTTACCATTTACTTAGATACTAAGTATTAATAAATACTGGTCAAGGGATGGAAAGCAGACAAATGAACATTCCCTGGACCCTAGGCAGGCCTTTGTCTCAGCAGTTAAGATGTCTGCATCCTGTATCAGAGAGCCTGGGTTTGAGCCCTCTCTCTGGCTCTGAATTCTAGCTTCCTGCTAAGGAAGGTCCTGGGAGGAAAGAGATGATTGCTCAGATAGTCGGGTCCCTGCCACCCAAGTGGGAGACCTGGATTGAGTTCTCCACTCTTGGTTTTGGCCTCTGCTCTATGGCCCTGGTGTTGTTGGCAACTGGGGAATGAACCAACAGATGGGAGAAGTGTCATTCCCTCTCTCTCTCTCAAAACAAATGAACAAACAAATAATCAAATAAGTACTCCCCTGTGCATAGAGTAGGAAACAGTGAAATTTGCTATGAATGATCTAAGAGGTAAGATGATATTTGGTAAAACAGTGAATTTCTCTGAGACAAAAATGTATCATGTGTGAAAGTCACTGATGGTTCTAAATAATTTTAATCATATTAAACTATATCTCCTTTTGTAGTGGTAGTTCTTTATTTTGTGGACTATATCAAAAACTTTTTTCTATTCAGGGAACTATATTCAGCTCATCATTTGTTCCCTAGCTTTTATCTTCAATTAGCTATTGAAATTAGAATTAGATTATCAATGACATCTCAACTCAGACAGAATTTCAGATTTACATTTCTCTAACAAAAAAGTAAACATTAAAAAGTTTAAATGTTTTACAATTTTTAAGAGGATTAATTTATGTATTTAGTTAGCTGTTTAAAAAGCAGAATTATTGAGAGGGGGGAGATTGAGAAAAAGATCTTTTTATAAGATTATATTATTGTTTAGTTTATCCCTTAGTAGTGCATGCATCCTTAGCACACAAAGTTGAACTTGATCACAGCCCTCTTTGCAGAGAGCAGGTGCACGATCCCAACTGAAGAATTTCTCCATGGGCGAACTAAGAGTTCCAGATCTCGGTAACACTGTCAGTAACCTACACAATGTTTTATAGAAAAACTTACCAAATATCCTGTGCTTATTGTAAACCAGGCAGGAGGCAAAACAGAATAGCACAGCAACACTATTTACAGGGCCCAGAAATATGATGTGTGTTTTGGCACACTGAGTGTCACAGAGACATGCATTTGTCAATTTAGTGTACAACCCAAAATACAATTACCATATAATTTGTGATTTTAGCATTTCACTATAACTTCTTCTGTCAATACCTATGAACTTCATAATTAAATGGTAATTGCATATTAATGCAATAATTTATGGAACTATGTTGCTATGAATTTATGAAGTAATTCTATAATTGTACACCATAAAACTAAGTGTAACAATCTTTGCAATAGCAACAGTGTAAGTAGGCTAAGGATTTTGGTCCTTTTATATACATATATATATATACACACACACACACATATATATACACACACACACATATATACACATGTACACATACAATAATTTACAATGAAATCAAAAAGCTATGAATTCACTCTCAGGTTCCATACTGCACTGATATATTATGAGAACATTACATAGTTATAATGTGAGTATTTCAATGATAATTAAATAAAACAAATCTGAGTTATGTCAAGTAAAGAATGAGGCTCATAACTAAAAATAAATCTGGAGGCCGATGCTGTGGCATGGTGGGCAAAGCCACCGCCTGCAGTGCTGACATCCCATATGGACACCGGTTCAAGTCCTGACTGCTCCACTTCCAATCCAGCTCTCTGCTATGGCCTGGGAAAGCAGTGGAAGATGGCCCAAGTCTTTGGGGCCCTGTGCCCACATGGGAGACCCAGAGGAAACTCCTAGCTCCTGGCTTTGAATCGGCACAGCTTCTGCCGTTGTGGCCATTTGGGGAGTGAACTTACAGATAGAAGACCTCTCTTTCTCTCTCTGCCTCTCCGTCTCTCTGTGTGTAACTCTGGCTTTCAAATAAATAAATAAATCTTTAAAAAAATAAACCAAAAGAGCATACTGTTAGAAAATTTAAAAACAAATGTGCATCCTTACTTTCACAAATGTAAAGCAAGGCTAAAATTCAGTTTGGAACGTACTATGACAATCAATTGTTGAGGTGGTACCTCCCACCAAACTCAGTGTACTTGAGTTACTGTTTTTTGAAGGTACTGAGTAATAGAAATAAATATTCAGTTTCGAAGAGACAGTAAGAAATACACTACTGATGCAGTACAATCTTTCACTAACAAATCCATCTCACTGTAAGAACTTAGACTGGCTATAGGTCTGAGCTAAACATGAAGGGGGAAAAAAAGGAACTTAAATGAGAAACAAACTGCAACTTAAGCCTCAGCTAATTATAAGTCAAAATCATTACAATAACTTAGGAAAACTATATTTTCAGAAGCAGCACATACACACACACACAGATATAGAAGATAAAGCTTTTCTAAGCTTTTTTCACAGAATAGCTATAATAGGTCCCATTGTGAAATCAAAGATTAAAAAAATATTTGGTTTGAGAGGTATCATCGCTATCACATCTACTGAGTATGATGAAAATATTAAGAAACATCTAATATCTCTTAAGGCCTTACTTTAAATACACCTACCTCAAAGTCGACTGTAAACTTCAGTGAAAAATGGAGATGCTGCAGAGTTCTTTGCACGAACTTAACATCAACACAGCAAACTGAATAATGCTTTCCCACCATTCAAAATCATTTTAAAAAATCATGCATGGTGGTGTAGCAGGTAAAGCCGCAGCCGGCAGTGCCAGCATCCTATACGGGCGCCAGTTCGAGTCCCGGCTGCTCCACTTTCAATCCAGCTCTCTGCTATGGCCTGGGAAAGCTGTAGAAGATGGCACAAGTCCTTGGGCCTCCACACCCACATGAGACCTGGAAGTCCCTGGCTCCTGGTTTCAGATCTGCAAAGTTTCAGCCGTTGCAGCCACCTGGGGAGTGAACCAGCAGATTGACGACCTGTCTCTCTCTGCCTCTGCCTCTGCCTTTCTATAGCTCTGCCTTTCAAACAAATAAATATTTTTATAGAAATAGAGAAAAAGAAAATCATGCATGAAGTTAACTATCTCCTACTTTTGTTTTTTCATTGTTTTACTTAATAAATTTCTTAGACAAAGATTCCCACTTAGAAATGTAGCCTTGTCTCGCGTTTTACAAACATTTGCTTGTTTTACTGTGTTTGTTTTTCTAATAATCAGGTTTTTTATTTATTAAGAACAGAATATCAAAAGATTATGAATAGTCTCAGCTCTAGAAAGCTCACCATTTTTAAGAAAAAGATCTTCTATCTGCTGGTTCACTCCCCAGATGTCCACAAGGGCCAGGATTAGACCAGGCTGAATCCAGGTGCCTTGAACTCCGATGTGGATACCAGGGGTGCTAGTACTTGGACCATCTTCTGCTGTATTCCCAGGCACATAAGCAGGGAGCAGGATTGGAACTGGAGCAGCCAGGACTTGAACCTGTGCTCATGTAGGATGCCTGCATCACAGGCTGCAGCCTAGCCTGCTGTGCTACAACACTTGCCCAAAGTCTTAATATTTACACATAAGGGTACAATGGATATAATTCTAAAGAGAAGTTAAAGTCTTGTAAAATTTCTCTATTGTTATTAAAATACCCTTCAAAATGTTGATATAACATGGCAACTATGGTGAAATATTTGCCAAATTTATGTTCATCAGTATCAACATAAAAATTTAGTTTCATTTCTCTTTCAACATTTCTCCTTTAGTTTTTCAGATCCATTCCAGATATCCATGTAGTTGTGTTTAGAACATATGTAAAGAGGGCAGGTATTGCAGGTTTAGAGTGTGTATTTGCCTGTTGTAAAAGAAAACTTGTTTGTATTTCTGCTGAAAGAAAAACAGTTTGATTTCCAAATGCTGTGTTTTATCTGAATGTGTCAGAAAATTCAGGAGTTATCAGGAAGAATGTCTAAGGGGAGACATTCTAAGGAATGGGAAAAGTAGAGCCAGCTCAGTTCTTAGCAAGGCAACAATCTCTCCATATGCAGTCCAAAAATGTGGTCTATTCTCAGTGGCTCAGAAAACCATGAGATTATTCATCTTTGAGGCTTGAAGTAAACATTAATTTAAATGTGAAGTTGATAAAACCTATAAGCAAAAATCACGATTGCACATGAAATAAAGAATGAATAAACATGTTTCAAGGTACTAAAAAAACTGAGGAATGGATGTGGTTATTGAAAGTTAATTTTGCCGGTGCCGCGGCTCAATAGGCTAATCCTCCAGCTAGCGGCGCCGGCACACCAGGTTCTAGTCCCGGTCAGGGCGCCGGATTCTGTCCCGGTTGCCCCTCTTCCAGGCCAGCTCTCTGCTGTGGCCCGGGAAGGCAGTGGAGGATGGCCCAAGTGCTTGGGCCCTGCACCCTATGGGAGACCAGGATAAGCACCTGGCTCCTGGCTTCGGATCAGCGCGGTGTGCTGGCCGCAGCGCTGGCCGTGGCGGCCATTGGAGGGTGAACCAACAGCAAAAGGAAGACCTTTCTCTCTGTCTTTCTCTCTGTCTCTCTCTGTCACTATCCACTCTGCCTGTCCAAAAAAAAAAAAAAAAAAAAAAAAAAAAAAAAAAAGGAAAAAGAAAGAGTTAACTTCAGAAATAAACACAAAAGAACCAGCAATACTAACAGATGGGTCCTGACCAAGCTACAACACTATCTCTTCTTTGAAATTTTTGGCCTGGAGATAAAATAGTACCAAGCTAATAATGATTTACTTCAATATTGTGCTTCACACTGTTTCCTGTAAAAGCTACTATATTTCAACCTACCACAGATTAAAAATTAAGCATTTACTATGGAGGAATATACAATGATTGGAGAGAGAGAAAGAGAAAGATAATTGCAATCCAAACTGTTAAAATATGGAATCAGTTTATCTCTGTTTTCTACAGTGTTAATTGGGCATACAGGCATATTTGTCTTTTTAGTAAGAAAAAATACATAAAAATGAATTGCCCAAGTCATGTGGTGTCAGTAAATGTCTAATTTCATTTAAGCAGGAGCAGGAGTTTAGTCCGGCAATTACAAGGCCCACATCACACACTGGAGTAGCTGGATTTGATTCCTGGCTCCAACTCCTGAGTCCAGCCTATGCCAGTGCAGACCCTGGGAGGCAGTGATGACAGCTCTCATAACTGAGTTCCTGCCACCCATGAGGGAGACCTGGATTGTGTCACTGGTTCCTCGCTCCAGCCTTAGTCCAGCTTCTGTTCTGGGCATTTGTAGAGTGAAACAGCAAATGGGAACTCACTTTCTCTGTCCCCACCTCTAAGATAAATTTTTTAAAATAATTTCAGTAAATTTTGTTTTTATTTTATTATTGCCTCACTTTACTGAATTACATACAGGTCACTCAACAAAACATTTAAGGTTTGCACCTTAAATATTCAAAATATATATCCTCTCAAGAGGAACTCAGGAATTTGTGGCAAAGCACTTTGATTTCACAGATCTATTAATAATAATAAATAACATTAAACAATATATAACAGCATGCAGTGGGTGTTGACTGCATACACGAACTATGCCAACTGCTTTATAAAGGATAACACATTCACTTTTCACAACAATCCTGAGAAGTTGACACAAACTTTCTCCCATTTTCCAGATAAGGGAGCTAAGACTAGAGGATTAAGAATCTTGCCTAGCGGCCAGCTGCCCCTGCTAATGTTGGTATTCCATATGCGTGCCAGTTCAAGGCCTGGTTGCTCCATTTCCAATCCAGCTCTCCACTAATGCGTTCTGGGAAAGCAGAGGAAGAAGGCACAAGTGTTTTGGTCCCTGTACCTCTGTGGGAAACCTGGAGGAAGGTCCTGACTCCTGGCTTTGGACTGGCTCATCCCTGGCCGCTGTGGCCATCTGGGGAGTGAACCAGTGAATGGAAGATCTCTGTCTCTTTCTGTTTCTTCCTCTCTCTGTGTTAACTCGAACTTTCAAATAAATAAATAAATCTTTTTTAAAAAAAAAGAAAAATAGAATTTTGCCTAAGGTCTTAAAATAAGTGATGAAACCTAGAACTATCTGATGCAAATATGATCTTGAAAATGATACTGCATGCAGAAAAACAAAGATAGATGCTGCTGCCATAACCCAGATAACAAGGTGATGAGGACCACAGATGGCATCCCAGCTGTGTCTAATATACACCTGGGAAGGCAGTGTCACCTGAGTCCTTTCACATGGCACAAACAGAAACAAAGTTTTCCAATTATCTGGTTAATCCTGTTAATTTTAGTGAAGCAATGAGGCTCCAAAATAAATTTTATTTGGCCTGAAACTTTGATTTGATGTCTGTATCAATCGAATTAACTGGATAATCAAGAAACCTTTGTGAGCTCTGCTTAGCCATACCCAACCATGTATCAGTAAATGATCTCTTATTGAATATGGTGTGAAATTGGACATTCTGTCTTAAACTGGGCATATACTTGTTATGTTATTTTGAACTACTCATGGATTTCTACTTAACCATTTTCAAAGATTGTGTGATGTATATTTGAGCACTTTGTAGAATGAGAAGTTCAGACAGCAGAGAAGCGTGTTACAAAATCAGAGTGGTGGAAGGAAGAATGTGAAAAGGTTGGGAAGTGAGTTGCTTCCTATTGTAATTTAGCACTATTTTTCTCTCAATTTAGAGAGACCTTCAATGATGTGTGTGTATTTATTTTAAAGACCACTTGGGGAGAAGCTGTTAACTGTCACCAAATAAATTTCGCATGATCATTCTTACACCCATTTATTTCCCACGCATTCTGAAATAGAAAGGGAAGCTTCATGTTGTCATTCTCCATACTAGATATTAATTCCTAGATGAGTTTGATTTTTTTGCAGTTGAATGGTGATAAAATGAAGCTATTTTGAAGCACATTAAATCTGCAAATTTGAACACTTTGATGCCAATGTTCATTTTATTGCAAGGTATCCTATTTTCACCTTCATAAAATTGAATGCTTGCATGTACCATATAATTAAATTTATCCATACCAAAAGCTCACGTCTGTGCTTTTATTAACTCTTGACTGCATCACTGCCTAGGAACTTTCATAAAGTTTACCACAATTTCCTTAACTTCTGACGTAACTTATCTAGTAAGCAGCTCAATTATGAATCTAGGGATTTACAAAACCTTACTTTTTTGTTTCTGTAGCCTATATCACAGTGGCACAGTGCTGTTCTGGCAAAGATATCCATAATTGGCTTGGAATTCTTTTCTTCTGGGATACAGGGCTCCTGTCAATGTTGGCTGTAGTATCTGCCCTCAGGAACAAAATTGCTCTTCTGAGGGAAGTGGAAATTAGTTGTTGCTCTTTAAGATTGAGACTTATAAAATCCATTCTGGCTGTTCACCAGAAAGTGAAAATTTTGCAAATCTTGGAAAGTTTGAAGCTGCTAAAGGTGGCATTTGCAATCTGTTCTTTCAGCAGGATTTTCCTCAGATCAGTTCTACATGAAATCTAGGGAATATGAGAAGAAAGATGGTGAAGAACACATTCACTGGGATAGAAACACACCAAAAACTGAGCATGACTGTTTAAGGATAGATGCGCTTTTTAAGGCAAAGGGCCACAGTCCTACCTAATCTGTTAGACTAGTCACTGACAGATTTGCCTGTTGCTTCCTACTGCTTTGCCAAATATAACACATAGTCTTTTCTGCCTCAGCTCCTTCCACTACTCACTACATGTCTATTATCTAATCAAAATAGATGGTGAATAATTCCCCCAAACACAAGCTTTACCCCTCTAAGTCTTGTCTCATTCAGATAACCCATTGTAGGCTCGCTGGTTAAATGCAATCTAGAAGTTAAAGCTTTGATGTCATTTCCTCTGATCTCAAAAGTACTCTCCACATAGGTTATCTCCATTTGCTTATATCTTTGTCATTCTTCAACTAATTCTAAGCTTTTGCTATAATATTTCACTGAAACTGTTCTTACAAAGTCATTGATGTCTTCTATACTGCCAAAAGAATGGCCTTCTCTGTCTTTATCATACTAAATTTCCAGTAAGTCTCATAGGAATAAACCACTGCTCTCCTCTTGAAATATGAGTACGCTTCTATTTTGACCTTGGAACTCTGCTCTTCACTGATTTTCCTTTTAATTTTTCCCTTAACGTTTCTTTGCTGGCCCTATTCAATACCAAATCTAAATGTGGGGTTTCTGCCGAGCTTGATTTTAGTCACTTTTTTCAGACTACCTTCTTTACACGCATCACCTTAATAATGTAATTAATTGGGGTCAGCACTAGGGCATAGCTGGTAAAGCTGTCAGTGCCAGCATCCAATATGGGCTCCACTTTCGATCCAGCTCCCACAAATGCATCTGTGAAAGCAGCATATTATGGCCCAAGTAGTTAGGCCCCTGCATCCTCGTGGGAGATCTGGAAGAATCTCCTGGTTCCTGGCTTTGGACTGGCCCAGCTTCTGGCCATTGAAGCCACATTGGGAGTGAACCTGTTATTGAAAGATTCCTCTTTCTGTCTCTCCTTCTCTCTATATATAACTCTGTCTTTCAAGTAAATAAATAAATCTTTTTTTTTTTTTTTGACAGGCAGAGTGGACAGTGAGAGAGAGAGAGACAGAGAGAAAGGTCTTCCTTTGCCGTTGGTTCACCCTCCAATGGCCGCCGCGGCTGGCGCACTGTGCTGATCCGATGGCAGGAGCCAGGAGCCAGGTGCTTCTCCTGGTCTCCCATAGGGTGCAGGGCCCAAGCACCTGGGCCATCCTCCACTGCACTCCCTGGCCACAGCAGAGAGCTGGCCTGGAAGAGGGGCAACCAGGACAGAATCTGGCGCCCCGACCAGGACTAGAACCTGGTGTGCTGGCGCCGCTAGGCGGAGGATTAGCCTAGTGAGCCGCAGCGCCGGCCAATTAAATAAATAAATCTTTTAAAAAGTCTTTAATTCTCAAAGATTTAGTCACCACTGTCATGTTTATCAATCCCAGATTTATAAACTCCGATAAGAACCCTCTATGGTTTTTGTATTTTGTATATTCATACCAAAACTTTGTATCTCTCCTGGAGCAATTCCATATGTATCTCAAACATAGCTGTCTAGAATTTATCTTTTGATTAGTGTTACCACAGCATATCTTCCACCATCTGACCAGTTGTCCAACCACAATATCCAAGACATGCTATGTTGCTTCTTTTTCTTTTACATACATGAGAAATCCCAAAATCTTGGACATAGAAAAGATCTCAAATGTGCCCAATTCTTTTTATCTATACTAGTTAGACATTGATTGTGTTGTGCATCTATACAACTTTAAGTCTGGACAGTTGTTATTCTGAATAGTAAACTCTTAAAACTCTATTCAACGAAGTTGAACTTTCTGAACACATAAACTATGATTTTTAAAATTTTAAAATTAGATCATATAATATAGTATATGGTCCTTGTTTGCTGAAATCCAACTACAGCCCAAGTTAGTCATAATAAGGACAATCAGAATCATGGTTGCTCTGAGGCTGGTTGTTGTTAGTGGTTGAATGAGGAGAGGAAAAATGACAGACATGGAGTTACATGAAACTTTCTACAAGGGCCATGGTTTTCTTAACTTGTCTTAGTGCTTTACAAGGCTATTCATGATGTTCTAACTGAAAACTAACTGAAAACTTACGATATGACCACTTTATATTAATCATATGTAAATTAAAATAAAACAAGTTAGAAATAAAATATTTCTGTGGTTTCTCATTGAATTGCAGCAATACCCTTACTCCTCAGAAGCTTTTCAGTGATCTTACCTTTTCCTAACTCTCCAATGTGTTACTATTTTTTCTCATATTCATCTTCATTTTTTTTAGTTTGTTAAGTTTTTTTTAGTTCGTTTCTTTTCTCTATCTGGCATATCTCCAACATCCACACCAATGTATCTCCCCTTCATTTTGTCTAGTCCCTGATTTTTCACTTTAACATTTATCAGCACACTACCAAAAACGTATCATCCCTCTTGTAATATCGTTTTACATCTTTAAATTTAATTTTTAATACTTACCACAATGTGCAGTTTGTAAATTCATTTTTCAGGCTTAAATTTTGACTCTTCCTCTACTTCAACATAAGGACTTTGAGACAAAGCCTGATCTCTCTACCACTGCTGTATCTTTAGCCAGTCTAACACATTACCCAGAATATAGAAGACACAGAAGTGTGCTCATATTATATTTGAATTTTATGAAGTCCAATGAATGAAAAGAGTGATATTAGACCAAGGTCTAAAAGACAAATAAGCATTTACTTGAAAAAATGGAAAGAACATTTTAGCCAATGAGAACGAGTGGAATAAAACCAGAAAAATGAAATTGTGCATGTAGAGAGGACTTGGCTCTTGATTTAAACGAAGGCATAACAGAAACTGAAATAAGGTAAATAAAACAGAAGCCCTAATAAATAATAGTTTTCCTACTGGCATCAATTTAATAGGCACTTGCTCCTACTATGTTTGCCTTAATTGTGGATGTTGATCTCTAGTGGGATAGTTAACCTGTTTAAGTTTATTTTATCTGTAAAAACAAAATCAGTTATTCCCTTAGCATAAACTTTTGTGAGACAGCCTCCCAACAAATGTGTACCAACCAACTGCTTAGCCAGATTCTGTCTATAATGGTCATCTGAAAGAAAACAATCCTGTCATTAATTATCCGATCTTATCTATAGGATATTAGGAGCGTATTTGTATCATGTGCTAAAATTTGGCAGATGAATCAGTCTCATTACACAGCTTTAACACAATCAGAAACATTTATGAGCTGAGACTCAAGTAGGAAATAAAAATAATTGACCAGATAGAAACCCTGTGAAGTTAACTCGGGGTATAATCTTTAACAATAGCACAAGGAAGCAAGTAGCCAGATGGCTTCAACTCACCACACCAGGAAGGGAAAATGCAATGCTTCTAAATTATCATCATTCTGAAACCTGACTGTTTCTACCTTATGGGATTTTGTCATCTGAATCTCCAAAGGGTGAAAAGTCATCTTTATGCTGGAGACAAAAAGCTGTTGTAGGGCTTTGAAGCCACACAGGGCACACAGTCATCCACATTAGCAGACAAACAGCTGTTACCCATATCTGTGCAAAAGCAACAGCTGATGTTTTCTGACATGGTGTTGTGTTTACATATCATGGAGTAATGAGTTTGTTCCATGTTGAAAATGAAGCCATGGCAAGGGGCACTAATGTGATACTACTGGTCTTGTCAAGGAATCACAGAATCTAAGAATTGGAAAGGTTCCTGGACTATAAAGCACAAGCATTTATCAGATCCTAGAATCGAATGTGCAGTTGCATTTTTTTTAAGATTTATTTGTTTTTATTTGAAAGTCAGAGTTACACAGAGAGAGGAGAGGTAGAGAAAGAGAGAGAGGTCTCCATCCGATGGTTCACTTCCTAATTGGCCATAAAGGCTGGGGCTGCGCCCATCTGAAGCCAGGAGTCGAGCTTCCGCCAGGTCTCCCACAGAGGTGCAGGAGCCCAAGGACTTGGGCCATCTTCTACTGCTCTCCCATGCCACAGCAGAGAGCTGGATGGGAAGTGGAGCAGCCGGGTCTTGAACCAGCACCCATATGGGATGCTGTTGCTTCAGGCCAGGGTGTTAACCTACAGTTTTAGTTTTATTGGGTTCAGAGCATCCCATTTAATGGGAAAACTAAAATACCACAGTGTTTATATAAGAGGAGAACTAGCATCATGGGGAACTGGGTGGGGAAATAGTACAAGGAAACAGTAGAACTTAACAGGGGTGTTTAAGCAGTGGTGAAGTGGACTGGTGAGAGTACAGAGTGCATGAAATGTAGAATTCAGCTTTCAGACTTAAAAAGACCCATTATTGGGGCCGGTGTCATGGCACAGTATGTTAACCCTCCACCTGCGGTACCAGTACCCCATATGGGCGCCGGTTCTAGTCCTGCCTGTTCCTCTTCCCGTCCAGCTCTCTGTTGTGGCCTAGGAAAGCAGCAGAAGTTCTTGGGCCCCTGCATCCACGTGGGAGACCAGAAAGAAGAACCTGGCTCCTGGCTTCGGATCGGCGCAGCTCCGGCCACTGCAGCCATTTGGGGAGTGAACCAGTGGATGGAAAATCTTTCTTTCTGTCTCTCCCTCTCACTGTAATGCTACCTCTCAAATAAATAAAGTCTTTAAAAAAAAAAAAAAACATTATTTTTGCTGGAGATGTGTTTATGTATATGTGTGTATATTGCCGTGTGTGTGTGTATAATTTATATATTTATATTTTACTCAGGAAACTAAGTTTTTAAGATATTATCTAGTAATACTGACTCTGAACCAATGAAATTGTACCTTAATCATAGATGTCCACAGAGTGAAGAAGAAATCATGGGAATGTAGTAACTTGCCTGTCTATTGTCAGACATATAGGAAAGATATTTCAAAGGGGTTATTATCAGATTGGATGCATATCCACTAGTTTATGGTCGAGTATTCATAATTTTGGATTTAAGAAGAATTGGCATATATAAACACGTTCGGAACATCCAAAAAAAGAGGCATTGTGACTCAAAGAATAATATTTTAAAAATTTTTATACAAGTGTACTAAGCAAAATGTAGCCTTTTGAGACTTTTTTTTTTAAAAAAATTGTGTTTCATTTTACCATCAAATTACTTCTCAATTACCTAAAATATATCAAGCAAATAAACCAGTTCAAATCTGAAGAATTATCAGACTTTTAAAAAAATATATTTATTTACTTGAAATCAGGGAGTGACAGGAACAGAGACAGAGACGAGATCTTCTGTCTGCTGGTTCACTTTCCAGAATGCTGAAACAGCCAGGACTCTGCCAGGCCAAAACCAGGAGCCAGGAGATTCATGTGAGTTTCCCACATAGATCCAGAGGCCCAATCACTTTGGCCATCTTCTGCTGCTTTCCCAGACACATTAGTAGGGAGCTGGACCAGAAACTGAGCAGATGGGACATGAACTAGGGTCCATATGGGATGCAAGCATTGCAAATGGCAGTTTTACATGCTATGCCACAACACTTGCCCCAAACAGTCTATATCCAAAAATATGAATAGTCGATTCAATCATACAAATATAAGCTTCACTATTCACATGAGAAAAGCTTTTTGTATCTAAACCTGTAGATTAAAATACTCCATATCAGTATTTTACTTTTCATTTTCTAGGTATTCAGGAGAAGTATTAAATGAGCCAGGTCAAATGCTTGTATTAGGCAATTTGAGTCAAGATAAAAAAAATAATCTGGAATGTGACTCTCTCTTTGCATTTCTACCCTTTGATGTTCTCCTGATTTCTCAGTTTCTACCCTACTTCATTTTTCAACAGCCTGGCTATCCCATGTCACTACTTAAAATCTTGTAAGCACAGATTGAGTGTCTCTTAACTTAAATGCTTGGGAGCAGATATGTTTTGGATTTGGGATTTTTTTTTATATTTTGAAATATTTGCACACACATAATGAGCTATCTGGGAGCTGGGATCCAACTGTAAACACAGAATTTATTTATGGCTTACACCTTTTACACATATCCTGAGGTGATTTTATACAATATATGTAGCGCACTTGTGTATTGATTACGGCCAGTCACATGAGGTCAGATGTGGAATTTTCCACTTTGGCATCTTGTTGGCACTCAAAATTTTTCAGATTTGGGAACATCTCATAATTCAGAATTTGGGATTAGGAACCCTCAACTGGATTTTCCTTTAACTACTATCTGAAAGTAGGAGGAAATTTAAAAAAAAACAGTCTTAAATTATTTCATATTTTCTCTTGTTTCTTACAATAACTCACCCCCCTCACCTGTACTTCTGAATATATTCTCAAATAACTTGCCCTCACAACATCTACCAGGCGACTACAGGACCATAGTGACCCATCTGAGCCCCTAAACTTTTTTGAACCAGAAATAATCCTTTGACTTAAATTAAACAAATTTTATTCTCCTTAGAAATCTGGAATTGATATTCAGAAATGTTATTTTCCTTTTTGTTATATGCAGGAGGTCTTGAGAGAACCTCTAAAATGTACGGGATTTTTTTTTTTTTTCTGAAAGAGAACTACAGAAAGCAATCAGAAAAAAGAAAAAAATGAAACAAACAAAAACAAGAAAATAGGAAAACTACAATAGGAAAATAATGAGAGATGGAGATGAATGAGAGAGGGAAAAAATGGGAGCAGTGGCCTTAGTCCTTGACCAATTTGCAATCTCACCATCTAGACTATGGGAGGGCTGCCTTTGTGTCCTGACCATGACTTCATAGAAACATCCCTTTCTGTTTCCAATAAAGTATTATTTTTTGTTTGTTTAAATGTTTATTTTTAATTTATTTATTTGAAAACAGAGCAACATAGAAGTGGGGGAGAGATCTTCCACTGTTCGATCACCTCTCAAATGCTCACAAGAACAAGGGCTGGGCCAGGGCAAACCCAGGAGTCAGGAGACCCACCCTACTTTCCACATGAAAGTATGTGCATGGGCCATTATCTGTTGCCTCTCAGGCACATTAGCAGAAACCTGGACTAGAAGCATGGTTTAGCTGAAACTCAAACCAGCACTCTGATATAGGATACAGATATCCCAAGCAGTGGGTTTAATCTGCTGCATCGCTATGCCCATCCCAAATTTTACCTTTTTTGTTGTTGTTGTTGCAAGGTGGGAGAGGGTTTTTTTTATTAATTTATATAAAGAGAACAGATTTCTCGTACTTCATATATACAATTTTAAGCCCAAGGACCACTGTTATGGAGTAGCCAGTTAAGCCACTATCTGCGATGCTGGCATCCCATATGGATGCAGGTTCCAAAACCAGCTGTTCCACTTCCAATCCAGCTTCCTGCTAATGCATCTGGGAAAGCAGTGGAAGATGGTCCAATTCCCATGCAACCCTGCAACCCTGGGGAGATCCAGATGAACCTCCAGGCTCCTGCCTTTGGCCTGGTATAGCCTTGGCTATCAAATGAAACAAAGGATGAAAGACCTCTTTCTCTGTGTCTGTAACTCTGGTGCTCAAATAAATAAATAAAATCTTTAAAGTGTATATATACATATATTTAAAATTGTTAAGCCCATAATGATACATCCCACCCAATATCGTTTCCTCTCTCCTCCTTCCTTTTTTTTTTTTTTTTAATTTTTGTGATAACATACATTCAATTTACTTTAGTTACAGGCCTAAGCCTCCCCCAAATTGCTTTGTAACAACTTATTTGAATGAGTTTCCACTGCTTGAATCTCAAAATTCTCTGAATATGACGACCTTCCTTGATTCTCCTTGTCTCTTACTATAGCATACATGTGATTTTTATTCCTTATCCTTCAAATCTTCTTCTTCATGTACCCTTGAGAAGTTTTTGGTCAAAGATTTCTATCATGCATGCTTACATAGAATATCCTTTAAAACACTGCAGGATACTCTTTGTCATGTCATTTGAAAATCAACATTTCCTCCAAAGATGTTATTCTTCAGCTCTACTAAAGAAAGATACGCTCATTGTGAGATAATTCCCATTAGCATTTAACCTTAGAAGATTTCATTTGATGAAGAACATAAAACCTAAAAATGTAGTTTTCATAATGGAACACCTATCATGACCTTACCCATCGCTTCACGACTGTGTCATTAAAAACAAGAGTGTAAACAGGGAGAAAAATAGCATTGTGCCAATGATAAAAATGACTCTCGTTTTCATGAAGACTTCAACAGCTCACCCAAAATTCCAGAGCTAGCTGCAGGTATTTCTTCCCAGAGTACAAAGGCCAAAGAAGACCAAATAGATGATTAAGCAGCTTTTGTGAAATCAAAATGTGATGAAAGTACATTTCAATTAGGGGGACATAAGGAGAGGAAGAGACAAGGGCGAAAACGTGTGAACAGTCTCAGCCTCTGTAATCTCCGAACACAGAGACTCTCCTTGGGGCTGTGCTCATATTGACTCATCACAGAAATCACAGAGCGAGGATGAGAGCAGCTCCAGAGGAAGCAGGGATCTGACAAACTTCCCTGATAACCTTGACTGTCTGGATGTGAGAGCTGGGCTGTGCTTTCAAAGTGAAAGGGAACCTGCCTGGCAAAAGAGCTGAAACTACAGAAAGTTTAATTAAAGCCGGTGGGGGCATATTAAAAGTAGGGAATAATTAGGGCAGAAAAAAAAAATCCAGAAAGACAGAAACTGGATAATTAAACTGGAGGCATGCAGTTACCTCTACAGCATTCTATTGTGTCTGTTGACAACTATTACAAATGAATTTGGTCTTTTGCCTATTTCCAGTTTAAACCTCTGTTTGGAATGTGTGTATGTGTGTACATACGTATGTTTGTGTGGATATGCGGATCTCCTATTATGTGTATTTTTCCTTGGCTATAGCTGGGTAGGAATGAAAAAGTGCTATGATCCAAACTGGATTTTAATGAGGGAGGCTCATTGCCTGCCAAGTCCTTGGGCGTGAAGTTGGAGGCCTGGGCCCGCTGGTCCTTAAGGGTCTCTGCTCTGGATCTGAAAGCCCTCTGTTGAAAACTTGGCAGCCCTTCCGGAGCCTCTCATCCCCTCTGCCAAGCAGATGAAGGCAGCGTCTGGCTCTGCAAGTGCAATGCTCGAAGTCGCTACCACTGTCAAAGGCCCAAAGAAAGAGCACTCCCTTTTTCTGACACAGACAGCTTCCAATCCAACCCAGGGACCCTGGGCTGCTATCACCTTTCCTGAAAGATAACATTTTACTCCTCCTAAGTAGCAAGGATGGTACTTTCTGCATTTAGTTTGGTAAAGGCACAAGAAAAAAAAAAAACACACTTTAAAAAAATTCTTCTTATGAAGGACAGAAGTGCTTGCCAGGGTTATCTAGAGACAAAAGCGTATGTGGGAGAATATCGGGCAACGAAGCTAACATTTTAACAGTGAGTCATACGCTAAACTTGCTCTTATATAAACATAAGAGAGGATTCCATTTTTTGTGAAAATGTTCTGTGGGAAGCAACAAAGCTTTCTAAGCAGGAGACTACCACAAATTAATTTTTTAAATTTACATTAGAAAAATGATACTTGCAGGCTGTGAGAGAGATGCATTTGAAATACGTGTGAAAGAGACAGGAAGATAATAGAGATGCTAGGCCGTGGGAATTTCAGGAAGGATGCAAACTCCAGAGTTCCTAAGGAGATACAATTAGTAAGATTTGGTGGCTGATTCTGGGGGAGACAGCTAAGACAGCGAATGAGGACGGCACCCAGTTTCAGGCATGAACATCTGAATGGTGATGTCATTAGAAGGACTGAAAGCTAGTTGTCCTGTTCCTTTTGCAACAATGGAAATGAAATCACAAGATTGAGGACATTTATCAATGTGGGTTCAGGAAAATACATTAAAATAACTGTAAATTTAAAATAAAGTTTTTAAAGTGAGTTAAATTTACTCATTTGATAGGCACAGAGATGGGAATGATGGAGAGACAGAGAGAAATCATTTGCTGGTTCACTCTTCAATCACCGGTAAAATCCAAGGCTGAGCCAGGGCCAGAACTGAGAGCCAAGTACTCTATCCAGGTTTCTCAAATGGGTATAAGGGAGCCCAGTTACTTCAGTATCATTGCTGCCTCCAGGGTCCACATTAGCAGGAAGCTGAAGTCACAAGCCAGAGCGTCTTTTCAAACCCAGGTGTTCTGATAGGGGACATGGTTATCTTAACTGCTAGGCCAAAAGTCCTCCCCTAAAATTAAATAACTGTATTTTTATGCATGGGTATATTTATGTTTTTATATTTTTTCTTTCTGTGTATGTATAAATTTCTTAGATACCACCATTAATACACCTACAAATCATGATCTATGAAGGCATTAAGGATGAAATTAAATCCCATGTGAAGCCCTCTGACAGTCCGGAAACACCTATCCGTCATCTTGTGGACAATTATATGTTAGTCAAATTTTCAAACCCAGGTGTTCTGATAGGGGACATGGTTATCTTAAAAGAAAAGAGAGTTAGGAGACAGCATCTCAAGACGAGTCAAAAAGAAAAGAACAGAACCACACTTAGCAAAGAGTGAAAAACCAGGAAATGAACAGAGCTTTTATTGGAAGAGAAGCATTGAAGATGAAAAAAATGAAAAAGGCCTTTCAAAAGTGATTTGACCTGAAATGAAAAAGCCATGGCTGCATATTGGGCGCGGGGCACTTGGCAATAACATCTGCAATAATTTAAGAAGCAAAGCATGAGCGGACTAACCATAGGTTGGACATCTCTGAAGAAAGTTCTCTCATGTTTTTCTGACCTAATTGGTTGACAAGCATATTTTTAAACTAACTTCCATTGTCATGGAACTGCTGAGGCTGATTGGATTAAGCAAATGTACTAAGGAGTAGGGAGACAGATACTGATTTACTATATTTTGATTGTATAAACCTGAATCCATTCATGATACTAGAAAGTTAGCAGGACCTCTGCATACATATATGCCCATAAAACAGGAAAAAATCAAGTTTTCCTTGGTATTTTATATATAGATGCTTGCCACTCTCATCATATGTTAACTTAGGGACATAAAATAAACATTTCTACCTTCATCCTCATCCTATAGTTTAAAGCTGCTCATGATGGACAAATGGCTGTAGCAGTTCTTTTATGCCTGGATATGAATTTTAGTTTATCTACAAAGGAGAGACCTGGTTTCCAGTGGTTTATCCAAGGAGTAAGCATGATTCTTTCACACAATTCTCCCCAAATCCTCCAAGGCTTAGCATTTTAAATTCATATTAAGTAATAGTAAAATAAATACAGTTTTAACTCATCATATACCACTCAACCATTTTCACATTTTCACACTGCCTTCTGTTTTGGTTCTATGTATATACTACAACTTTCTTAACTTCACAGTTATATTCTCAAACTCATTACTACTTTATCATTTTCATTTAATTTTTGTAGGCAGTTTCACATGTAATAAATATAAACTCTGAAAATATTCACAATTATTGTTTTTGTTTCTTGAGTGCTTTTATTACAATAAATTCACTAAAAAGGGTAAGTGTTAAATAGCATTGGCATATTTAATGATTATAAATAAGTATATGCAAAGTCACGTCCATAGACAATAGATAGATACATAGGTAGGTGCATAGATTACAGTAAATAGCTGATACAAGAGACTTTTATTAGCTGCAACCCAGTCAAATTTGATGTAAGTTTTATGACAATACCTTCAAGAAAAAAATTTTGAGTGTGTGTGTGACCTTATTTATATTGCTACTTTTCTAAGCAAAAGATAATTCAATGAAGCTTTAATTATATTTTATTAATAGTAATGGTTGACATTATGGAGTCTCAATAAATATTTGCTAATATTGTAGATATTTTAGATTTAGCTCAAGTAACTTTCCTTGTGCCTAATCAAGTCTTTTAACTCAGAATCCCACAATGTATGGGATGTATGGCTAACATCGAAGATAAGCAACGAAAACAGAAACAATCTGATCTCAGTTTTCCTCCTCCTTATTATTAACTTTAGGCCATTTTGTAACACCAGCATTCAATATCAGAGGGCCAATTCGAGTCCTGGTTGCTATACTTCAGATCCAGCTAGCTGCTAATTTGCCTGGGAAAGCAGGGGAGGATGGCTCAAACCCTTGGGACCCTGCACCCACATGGATGATGCAGACGAAGTCCCAGGCTCCTGCCTTCAGCCTGGACCAGTCCTAGACATTGTGGCTATTTGGGGGCTGAACCAGAAGACAGAAGATATCTGTCTCTGTCTATATACATATTTCTCTCTCTCTCTCTCTCTCTCTCTCTCTATCTCTATCTCTATCTCTCTGACTCTCCTTCTCTCTATCACTGTTTTTCAAACAAATAAATAACTACTTTAAAAAAGAAAGACTAAGATAATTTTTTTCAGACAACTGGGTTCTCCAAGGAAGAAAAATGCTGTGGACCAAGATCTGTTTCAGGATGATTTCATATGATTTATTGTGGAGACTGCAAGAGATTTAAGGCATTGTCTCAAGCAACTTCAGGAAGATTACATTCCTTATAAGCATTATTTTATTTTATTTTATTTTATTCATTTGAAAGGCATAGTGATAGAAAAAAAGAAGAAGAGAGAGACAGAGAAGGATCTTCTACCCACTCATTCACTCCCCAAGTGGCCACAACAGACAGGGCAGGGCCACACTTAAGACAGGAGCCTGAAACTCCATCTTAGGCTCTCACATGGGTGGCAGGGTTCAAGGCCTTGGGCATCTTCCATGGTGTTCCCAGGCACAGGAGCAGGGATCTGCATCAGAAGCTAAGAAGCTGGAGCTCATCTGATAAGCAATCCTGGTGTTGCATGCCGAGACCCTTATCCTGCTGTGGCACAAAACTAGCCCAGTCCTTACAGTGATCTTACAAATGTGCCTGGAAGACATTTCATTAAAGCACCAGGGTTTTTAGGGCATGGTAATCCTAACACCTCAAAGACGGGTTAAACTTTCTCTCTGAATGGCAAAGTACAAGTAGTAATGATCCAAATGTCCAATAACACTCCTGAGCACTATGTCCAGAAGATGGTCACACAAAACACATACCTTCTGGTTAGGAAACAGCTTCTATCATATAGGATAGCATGTGAAATTCCAAGAGGAAAAAAAGATGACCTTAGATTTGGACTATTCAGTCATTTAGAGAAATGTGTTTATGAGCCATGTACAAATATAGAGAAGAATTGAGAGAATTTGACAGTTTGTAACAGGTTCTGTTGGTGTAATTTAATGCATAATCCTTGTTCCCTATTGCCATCTATGATTCTTACCTGAAACAGATCTGCTTAACTCATGCAGTGGCTTATTAGGCTATATTCTGTATAAATCATACTAACGTTAAGAATCTTACAAATACCTACTCTTATGTTGAACTATCACATGCTGAGAGTCTTTAGTAGACTTCAGCTGAAGAGATCACTGGAAAATAAATGTTTCCATGAACACAATAATATTTATTATTAAATCATATCAAGAAGAGATGATTACAAAGTTTAACAAAGTAACAGAAGCCTGCAGAAATTTATAAAGTAAAATTCAGAGGAGATGCTGCTTAATGATAAAAGACACAAAACCTGACTTGGGTTTCTCTAAGGATAAAATATAGAACCTTGTGGTGTTTGAGCCAAGTGTTTGAATGCTGCCTATTTATAGAAAAATAACATTTGCTATTTACTTGGGAGAGTTCCCACTGAAATAATGCATATCAGAGACAGAGAGAAAGCTCATTTCACTTTCAAATTTGAATGTGAAATTATAAGCTTCTATACATTTTATATCACAATTGTCTCTATTGCAATTTTATAAGAATTTAGTCTCTGTCCCCTGAACATGGAGGTATTGTAAAATTGTCAGACAGGAAGCCCTCCCTTGAGGAAACAGACAGTTACAGCACAACCCAGCAGCTGTTGCAGGAATCTCATAGCAGTAATATTTACACTGCTCCGTTTCAGGTATTGTCAGTGCCAGTCATGCCGCAAATTCAGTGCCATCACCATTATTGAAGCTAATGGTTAACTGAATATGAATCAAATTGAGGCTTTCGTCCTAAGCAGACAGAATAACATAGCATACTCATCCACTCAGTAAGGAGGCAGCCTGCCCCTCAGAGCCACGGTGCTGAAAACATTTTGTTCCTTAGGAGGATTTGTGTGTGTGCGTTTCTGGCTATGCTCGGGAATGTGGCTTTCCCAGGAGATTCAGGATAGCATCACATTCCCTGGGAAATGAGGAATGTCACCTGGGTACGACGATGAGATGTCCAAATGTCACAGCTGCTTACCTTTAAAATGTAGGCATGCTTCTATCTGCATTACACATGTCTGAAAAACTCACACATACAAGGAAACTTTTGAAAAACAAAATGTCCTTGATCCAATGAGCTATGCTTCTAATCCAGATACAATGTATCTATTTGAAGGTTAAGATGAACAAAACACAAATTTAATTAGACTCTCCCACTGCTTTGCAATTCTACAACAAGCTCTTATACGACTTCTGCTCCAGTTCTGACCTCTGATTTTTAATTTTGGGCTATGTCCAGTATTTAACACACATGTTCTCTCAACAACTCTCTCCTTCTGCCCCCAGCCCCATCTCATTAAGTTCCAATCTTTTCTTTGTCTGTATTTGTTCCATGTTTCCCCCCATTGATCATTAGTTTAAATAAGTTAAAATTTAAAACAGCCCCTTATTCAGAACAACGGATATTTCACATATATTTGCTGGATGAAACATAAAAGTACAAATATTGCTAGTTTATTCTGTTGGCCTTTGTATTCATCTTCTCTGCCACATTCAACAAATTACCTTTATTTCTAAGCTTCACTCTCAAAATTTTTTTTACCATTATTTCTATTTTCCTAAGGGACTCATGCATTATCTCAAAGGACAAGTTATAGCAAGTTATAGTTCTACAAGAAGGAGAGAATGAGATTCCAAACAGTAACATATAATATTAGAGAAAAAAGAGAGTGGTGGCCAAGATGTGGAAGCAACGTAAGTAACCATCAACAAATGAATGGGTAAAGAAAAGAGGACATACACCTATTTATATTTATACATAAAATTATTTAATATGAAAAGAGAAGGGAATCTTGCTCTTTGAAACAACATGGTTGAATCTAATGGAAATAAGCCAGTCACAGAAAGACAAACACTGTGTGATCTCTTTTATATATAGAATCTAAAGGAGTTAAACTCATAGTAGCAGAGAGTAAAATGGTAGAGGCTGAGGTATAGGGGCAAAAGGGAGATATCAATCACAGGAAACAAATCATTATTTATAATAGAAATAAGTCCAGAGATTAAATTTATAGAATAGTGACTGTAGACATTAATGATGTATATTTGAAATTTGCTAAGATAATAGAGGTCAAGGGTTCTCACACCTCCCCAAGAAGTAAGTAAGGTGAGGGACATTTAACTTAGTTGTGGTGATTGTTTCACAGTGTGTATTACAACCTGCATACATCCAAAATGCGTATAATTTTTATGCGTCAAACATGCCTCAATATGGGCCCAATGTGGTATCCCAATTTGTTAAACCACAACCCCAGACACCAGTATCCCATATGAATGCAATTTTGAGACCCAAGTCCTGGCTGCTCCACTTCTGATCCAGCTCCCTGCTAATGAGCCTGGGAAAGCAATGGACGATGGTCCAAGTGCTTGTGCCCTGACCTCCAGTGGGAGACCCAGATGGACTTCCAGGCTCCTGACTTCTGCCTGGCACAGCTTCAGCTATTGCAGTCATTTGGGGAGTGAACAAGAGGATGGATGATCTCTCTCCCTTTCCTTCTCTCTCTCACTGTTTATACCTCTTCCTTTCAAATAAATAAATCTTTAAAAAAAGAAGCCTCAATAAATCTTGGGAAATAAACAAAATAAACCAACACTGGATATAGTGAATAAATAGGGAGAAAAAACTGTGCCTTTTACATTTTCTACCACAAACCTTTTTCTAAAGGAAAGTACATTTTGATATTATAATGATAAATAAATAATTTTAGATAAAATAATTGTACTTTTCTACTTGCATATAAACATTTATATCTGTATGTATTTGGAAAATCAGCCCTAATTATCTCCCTTTTTTACTTATTTAATGGTCACTCAAGTCATGTCCACAAGCCATTCCCTGTAGATCTGTGAAGCTTAGCCCAAATCCTTTTAGCGAAAAGAAACAGAAGAAGTATGGCAAAATATGATGAGCATGGATTCTGTGCTAAACAAATTTTTGCTTAAATGTGAGCTGTGTGACTTGAGGAAAATCACTTTAGTCTGCTCATTTTCACAATATGGGTAACAGAACCAACTTCCTAAGCACTAGCGCATTTTAAATAAGAGAGTAGTAAACTAAGTTCCTTGCATGTAAATTTATGCTCTTTTCCTGGTTTAGCAAAGCATACATAACTTGCATGTCACTCTTCTCATTGCAATCCATTATAGATCTTTGGGGCATCCTGGGATCCAAGGTCTCTGTTCTCCTCACAGCGACTAAAATAGGATCTTAACAGCAACAACGATTAACATTTATTGACTGAATAATGCGAGTATACATGTGTGTGTATTATATAAACTTTGTGCTGGATTTTGTAATTTAAACTTTTCAACATCTCTCAAATTTTAGATACTACTGAAGTTCACAGATGAGGACATTGTGGGACAATAATGTTGGGAAGCAGCCAAAAGTAGTCCTTGCAGTAAATGGCAGCCTTGCAGTACAATTGCCTATCATAATTGCATTACCAATCTGTCTTTATATTGAAAGGGTATAATTAATCTTTGATGATTGAAATTTCATAGGACAATTATCCAGCCCCAGCAATAACAACACAATATAAATATTTCTACTAACTTCTTTTGGAATAATTCTGGCATAACTGGCACATATAGAGAAACTTTTTTGCACCTTACTGAACTCTCAATGCTGCTCACCTAAGATTACCTGATTAATGGAGGAAACACATCTTTCTATATAATAGGAGAGTGTATGCACACTTGTAGCATCTCAACAACTCTCTAATTTCCTATATTGAGCAGCACAAAGCGATCAGACTGAAAAGGTACTTTACCATTCAATGCCATACAAAGTGTTTAATTTTATTTGTAGAGAAATTAGCACCTTGCTATTTCTTTTTTGTCTTTAGAAAGTAAAAGAGGAAAGACAGTGCTACCCTGGCAGACTTTGAGTGGCCCTTTATGTAAGAGAAAACAAGAATAAAGTGTAAATCCTATGTAATATGGCAGTTCTTGTACCAGTTTTAAACAGAAGCAACAATTAATATTCAACAAGAACTTGTGCTGCAGCTGGTTTGGAGTTAGCAATTACCTGTGCCATCTTATTTAGTCCTCACCGCTGTGTGCTGATATGGGATTAGCTGTAGGTTCATATAAGGAAGTGAAAACATAAATGATTCCATAATGCCCAGAGTCACACTAATAAAGTAACCTTGGAGGTTGATATCCCGATAGTTTTGTTCTAGTGTCTGTGCTGCTAACCCCTTCATTATAACAGAAAAGTGTGGCCAGCACAGGGATCAAATCAGAGGGGCAGAATCAGTCCAAGAGAGGGAAACCTTGCAATATTGGGGGCCATACCAGAGAGTTCACTCTAACAGGTCATAGGTCGTCCATGTAGATGAGGGATCTTTTATTGATTTTACTTATATATACAAGGAAACCTTTTATAACACAAGGTATTCACTCAATCCAATTTTTCCAGATGACTCTCTTTCAAGGTCATGGGCCTTGGTCCCAATAGTGGGCTGTCCAACCATCATTCCACACAAAGGCAATGTGATCATTCATTACCTCCTAACAATCCTTTTCAAATGAAGATATTCCCCCAATTGCCACATAAAACAATTACTGCTAATTCCTGCCTCCAGTCTCTATATCCAAAAGAAGAATCTTTTTAATGAATCTCATCATAACTGAGACTCAGTGGGAAAAGTCTGGCTTCCTGGAACCACAGAGCCTCTGTCTCACCAGTTAACCCCAACCTCTTCCCCTCCTATTCATTACCCATGTTTTAGGACGTTGGTGAAGTCTCACTTTATTCAGCCTTTCCTTGCCAAGTCCCCTCACCAACAAATTCAACCTACACAAGGATCCAGTTTCACCTTCATGGAAGCATTTGTTACAGATTTTAACATCATGGGTGATAGAATTTTTTCATGCTGGGGAGACTACAAATTTAGAGAACAGTATGGACAGATTATTGCAGAATTTTCCAAATTTCTGTTCAAGTACAAAAGTATGCAGAATCTTCTTTAAACAATGTATGTGTTTATTTGTTTTAAAAGCAGAATGACAGAGTGGGCAGTTGTGCAGGGTAGAAAGATTCTCCATTTGTTAGTTTGCTCCCAAGATGGCCACAACAGCCAGGGCTGGGGCCAGGTGAAAGAAAGGAGCCAGGAACTCCATCCGTGTCTCCCACGTGGATGACAGGGACCCAAGTTCTTCAGCCATCATCTGTTGTTTTCTGTGGCACATTAGCAGGAAATTAGATTGGAAGTGGAGCAGCCAGTACTCAAAGTGGCACTCTGATGGGGGATACCACCATTGCAAGCTGTGACTAACCCACTGCATCACAGCACTGGCCCCCATATGTAGAATCCTGTTATAGAAAACAGACAGGGGACTGGCGCTGTGGCATAGTAAGTAAAGCCGCCTGCAGTGTTGGCATCCCATATGAGTGCCAGTTTGAGTCCTGACTGCTCTGTTTCCGATCAATCTCTCTGCTATGGCCCGGGAAAGCAGAAAAAGATGGCCCAAGTGCTTGGGCCCCTGCACCTGCATAGGAGACCTGGAAGAAGCTCCTGGCTCCTGGCTTTGGATATGCCCAGCTCTGGCCATTGTGGCCATTTGGGGAGTGAACCAGCAGATGGAAGACCTCTCTCTCTCTTTCTCTCTCTCTGCCTCTGTGTAACTCTGCCTTTCAAATACATAAATAAATCTTAAAAACAAACAAACAAAAACCACAATAACCTCAACAAGAAATAAATCCTCCTTTGTAAACTGAAATATGTTAAAAAAAAAAAAAAAGAAAGAAAAGAAAACAGAAACAGGAAAGCTCTTACTAGAGTAAGAGTGCTGTCCTTCAGTCTATGCATCCAGCTTCCTGTCCTGGACCGCCTTCTTCTTCAAGACATGGCAATGGAAACAACACCTACAGCATTCACAGCCAGAACTGAGTTTAAATTCAAAAGTATTGAGTAATTGTAGGAGTATTCCCTTCTATCTCAGCCTCTGTTGCTTCTCTTAAGGAGGTTAAAAACTAAATGGTTTACTTTTTCCTTTTACTTCTTTACTCTGTTCCCACCCTGTCTTTTTTCCATTTGCCCATTCCCCGTACCACCTCTTTCCAGGGTCTTTTATATCATCATGCCTATGAGAAGCCCCTTGTGCATTTCTTCATTTATCTTTTTATTTCCTGAATAGCAATGATACATTTTAAAAAGGTTGTAATTATAGGTCTATGCAGTATGAAGAATGCTAAGAAAATAATATAACAGCTACCATGTTGATGTTACTGGACAGATATTTATAGAGCTATTTTTTATGTATGGAAATAGAGTTCGCATATTCATGGAGTATAGTTTCCATTCCACAATACCATATTAGGCAATATATTACATCTCCTGGCCTGCTTGATATTCATTGCTAATAAAGTCTCATAGAAATAAAGCTATATGGTAATAGAATGGCAGCTTTTTATTACAGAGATGTTTCTATTATGCTAATTTATGATTTAGATGATTTACACTAATAAGTGTAATTTCTTAATATAAACAAAACTATAGTCAAATTTCAAAATGCCTTTCCCTCTGCCTGGCAAATTTACATACCTCACAGTTTTATTAAATATATTCTATGGAGATAAAGCACATTTTTTTACATAACAATCACCTCCAGTTTCTCCACAGAGAATTTGATGGCATAAAACAGCTGCACATCTGTAATTGTTTTGCCACCTGTTCTATGGAAGTGAAGGTTCTGTACCTACAGTGGTGATTGTCTAATGTTTCGCTCATATTTCAAGGTCATGGATTCTTCTACCTTCATCTTTTGATTCCATCAGCATGGACAGAGAGCAGGGAGTGTTTGACGGAGCTGATTTTCCAAGGTTTGATTAGAAATTTTCCAGAAGAAAAGAATTAAATAAGGATTTGTTTGAAATGAGCCAGATGACTGGATAAGAGAAGACAGCCACCATCTGTGATGAGCTTTAATTTTTAATTTCCAAAGGGCAATTATTTTGGTTTTATTTCAATTCAGAAAATATAAACAAAATGGTTGAGTTCAAAAGAAACAGAGGCCTTTCATTTAGAAAAATATGAATATATGACAATATTGCTTAAACTATTTTTCTTAAACACAGGGAAATCATTTTTATTGATTCATGAGTTTCAATTGTATCATATTATAGCACTATCAGTCTATTTTCTGCTACTATAACAAAATATCACAAACTGGGTAGATTATAAATGGCAAAAGCTTATTTGGCTCAAAGTTCAGGAGTTTGGAAATTTCAAGATATAAGGATGGCATCTGGTGAGGGCCTTCTTACTGAGTTATGAGATGGTAGCTGTCTCCTCTTATCCAGTCATGTGGCTCATATCAAATAAAGCAGTTCACTAATGTACCTAAGAAAGCAATGAATGACGGCCCAAGCACTTGGCCTCTGCCACCCATGTGGGAGACCAGGATGGAGTTCTTTGACCCTGGCTTCAGCCTGTATCAGATCTGGCTGTTACCTTTACTTGGGGAGTAAACCAGCAGATGGAAGAGTCATTCTCTCTCTCTCTCTCTCTCTCTCCCCCCCCCACCCCTTACAAATATATACAAGCAAATAAGCAGTCAACTCTTCTGATAACAGCATTAACCATCCATGGTATCTGAGCACACATGATCTAATCACCTCTGAAAGTTTCCACCACTTAGTACCATAATTGACAGTGAAACCACAGAAGTCACATTAGCCGGTCTATCTCAATTTTGCAGAAATCACAAAGGTAAAACATTTTGTCATCATTCTGATCAAGCATCATTGTCTTCGTCAAATCACCAGAGTACCCAAATCTGCATTTAATATTATCAATATTATCAATGAAGTTGATTCATATGTTTTTAACAGCAAAACTACTTTGGAGTTTCTTAAAGTGATATTAGTGCAGTCATTCACCTTGATGAGATGTAGTTTTGGATTCTAGTGGCAAAGAGATAAGAGAAGAGACAAAGTGAAGGCATCCTAATTGTTTGTAATCCTGTATATTCATGAAACAATTTATAAATCTACAATCTTTGGAAAACTTGTTCTTAGTTCTTAGTTTTATATCATGACTTAAGTGAGGCTTTTGCATATTTAGTATGTATTTATACATACAACAAGCAAAATATAATATACATTTAATGTATTCTTCCTTCTACAAATATTTGCTAAACTAAAGGAGAATGCAAATGAAGAATGAGACTTATTTAAAAGACTTTTTAGCATTAATAAACCATAAGAAAGTAGCAAAAATATAATCAAGAACGTCAAGTGTCTGTTGATATTGATAACTGTGCCACCAGGAGAAAGCAGAAATGAAGGAGTGGGAACACTTTTTTCAAAAGGATTTATTTATTTATTTGCAAGGCAGAGTGATTAGAGTAGGGGTAGAATTTTCTACCCACTGCTTTACTCCCCCAAAAGGCAGCAACAGTCTGGCCTGGTGCAGGCTGAGGCCAAGAGCCAGGAACTCCATCTGGGTCTCCCCTATGGGTGACAGGGATCCAAACCATTGTATCATCTTCTTTTGCCTTCCCAGGCATTTTAGCAGAAGCTGGATTACAAGCAGAGTGGCTGATACTCAAACAAGCACTCTGACAGGGAATTGTGGTGTAGCAAGAGCTCCTTAACCTGCTGCACCACAACACAGCTCTGGCCCCAGGAGTACAGAAGAGGAATCCAACAGAGCTGCTCTAAGTGTGAGATTTTTTTCAGGTTATCCAAGAGGGGCTTCCTTGACATAGAGCTGATGCACTTTGCATTATGAGCAGGCCACACTAGAACCCTGATTATCAACTGGAACTGATTTTGATGCCAAGAGCATTCTCCAAAACCTGAAAACATTTCTGGTCATTAGGCTGAGAGACTAACGGGGCTGCTTCTAGTATCTAGGTGGATTGCAAGATACTGCCAAGCATTCTGCAATGCAGACATGGGACATATCTCTCCCAACACAAAGGCTTATCTTGCATAAAATGTCAATGCTATTGAGGTAACTCAGCCTATTAGAAACCATGTGACAAAATTATCTTCTTGATCAAACTCCAGACAGGCTCCTCTTCTCTACTAAGCTCTAACCTTGCCTAGAAAGACTTGAACAAAACATTAAGAGTTTCTCATAGCTCATGAAGGCCATATCCCTAGAGTAACCCTAGTCTCCCTCAAAGTACCTGCCTAAAAAATATCAAGTTCAACAAAAGACAGTTTGTTCTAGACAATTTCAAGATACAGATTCCCCATCTCCAGTCTCTATAGCAGGGTAGTATGGACCACCTACACCCTTCCTGCTTTTTAAAAATTATTGACTTCCTTGACTTCCAGAGCCCTTGTCTATCCTTCTCCCTACTCCTTAAATGTATTTTTTCAAAGCAAGTTATTTTTATTTATTTGAAGGGCAGAGTTACAGAGAAAGAGAGGGTGAGAGAGAGAGAGATCTTCTATCCATTGGTTCACTCCCCTAATGGAAATATTGGCTGGGGCTGGGCCAAGACAAAGCCTGGAGCCAAGAACTCCATTCGGGTTTCCCATGTGAGTGGGAGGGCCCTAAACATATTTCCCAGACACATTAGCAGAGAGCTGTATCAGAAGTGGAGCAGCTGGGACTCAAATCCAGCACTTAAATGGGCTGGCAGGATTACAGGCTACAGCTTAATCCCCTGTACCACAATGCTGGCCTTCTTCAATTGCTTTAAAATGCAGTTACCTCTGTAGAAACTGAAGATGAATTCCAATTAGGAGGTACTTTTCCCTAGAGTAATACTATATTACTGATATATATGTGTCATTTAACCAGTGTCCAGTTTGTTTATATTTCATAAATTGACTGATAATGGAGGGAGACTGTGTGTGTGTGTGTGTGTGTTTGTGTTTACAAAAAAAGATCTATGAAAGAGTAAAAGGAAGTAAAAATGTACACAGCAGAAACCCTACATGGAGAATAAATAACAAAGAAATGCAAGGAAGTTCAGAGATTGTGTAAGGATTGTGTAAAATCAAAATACAGCCATCAATTGTAGAATCTATGATAGAAAATTATTGTCATTTTACATATAGAATAACAAAGTCTTAAGGAGTAACATTTTCAAGTTTACATAGTTAGTTAATGAGCTACTGAGGAGAATTTCAAACTTAGTTCTCTGACTCCACAGCACACTTACTGTCTTTTCTACCATACTAAGAACTACAAGCTATTACAATTGAGTGAAAAATGATCTATGCAACCTATGATTGAGGATTTCCTGCTGTCCCTGAACGCTTTATGTGGGAAATTTCACTTGGCTGAATGGCAGCCCTTATTCAGGGAATCAGCAGAGGGCTTCTCTAAATACTATAAATGTAACAATGCTTCTATACTTCTACATATTTGCTACTTTACACTGTGAGCAACCTCCAAAATGGGTGAGATCATACACAGCCAACAATAGAACATATCGTGTCCACAAAAAATGAAAAAAAGAATGCTGAGATTTCTTTCAGAATCATAAATCTGGGAATCGATCTCTTGATTTAATTATTATATTGCTTACCTGTTACAAACTCTTGAAAATAATGATGAGAATTACCTATATTATAATGAAGACATAGTACACATTGGATCAGAAAATGAGTATATAGTTGCTATGGTTTAAACATTCCTAGAAAAACTCATATTGAAATGTACTTGCCACTGTAACAGTATTAAGAAGCAGGACCCTGGAGTGGGAATTAGGCCATGAGGGCTCCATGTCAATGGGTGGGACTCCCCCTGTGATTCCATTTTCATCCATGGGATGATGTACTGAGGTGGCTACTGCTAAAAACTGACACCTGGGGCCGGCACCGCGGCTCACTAAGCTAATCCTCCACCTAGCGGCGCCGGCACACCGGGTTCTAGTCCCGGTCAGGGCACCGGATTCTTTCCGGGTTGCCCCTCTTCCAGGCCAGCTCTCTGCTGTGGCCCAGGACTGCAGTGGAGGATGGCCCAAGTGCTTGGGCCCTGCACCCCATGGGAGACCAGCAGAAGCACCTGGCTCCTGCCTTCAGATCAGCGTGGTGCACTGGCCCGCAGCGCGCCGGCCGCAGTGGCCATTGGAGGGTGAACCAACGGCAAAGGAAGACCTTTCTCTGTGTCTCTCTCTCTCTCACTGTCCACTCTGCCTATAAAAAAAAAAAAAAGCTGACACCTGTATCCTGAATTTCTTAGATTCCAGAAGTGTGAGCCAACAAATTTCTGTTCATTATTAACTATGCATCCTATGACCTTCTGTTAAAGTAACTCCAAAATGCACTGACAATAACTATACTGCAATTTACAACCACATAGGACAGTAAGGCATCCAAACATGAGAGCCAAGAGTCGGATTTAAGCCCTGGTTCAACTAAATACTAGCTGTTTGGATTTGGTCCAATCACTTATTCTTTGTAGGAATCAATTGTCAACTGCAAATCACTTAATTTTTAAACAAACACTTATGATTCTAACTAGAACTGATTCTATTATCCCTATTACTTAATAATACATCACCCAAAACTGACACTTCAGTTATCCCTAATATTATTCATACATGCATGCAACAAATATGTGCTGAAAATCCACAATGTTTAATGCACTATTTTAAGTAGAATTGGGTAAACACAAAGCATAAAGGCTTGATTTCTACTTAGGAAAGAGTAAAACAAGCAAATGAAAAAAACTCTAAAAATCTTTAGAAATTTATTTTGAAAAAATGTTGTTGCTAGAGTATGAGCAAGTGATGTGGAGTAAGGAGGATGAAATTACTTTGACTTATGCAATCAAGCTGAGTATGACTGATTGATAACCTGGCATTTGAGTGCAAGGCTTGAAAGCCAAGCACCATCCTCAAAGTCATAAAGCTGCACAGTTTAGGCTGTTTTACAGAGATCTACTTCCCTAAAATGTGTTAGCCATCCTCTGTATCTACTCCCAGTAGACCTGCTTTGTGCCCTGGTAAAAACAAAATATCGGGGGCAGTGTTATGGCACAGGTGGTTAAGCTGCTGTTCACAATACCTGCATCCCATTTAAGAGCCCTGACTTGAGTCCTGGCTGCTCTGGTTCCAATCCAGCTCCCTAACAAGGTGCCTGTGAAGGAAGTAGAAGATGGCCCAAATAGTTGGGCCCCTGCTTCTTATATTGGAGATAAGGATAAAATTCCAAGCTCCTTATTTCGATTGGCCCACTCCAATTGTTAAGGCCACCTGGGTAGTGAACGAGGGATGGAAGATATCTCTCCCTCTCTCTCTCCTTCTCTCTCTGTCACTCTGCCTTTCATACAAATTAAGTAAAGGTTGGCTTATTTATTTGTCATTATTAGTGGAAATTCATCTAGTTTATTTATTTATTTATATTTTTCTTGGACAGGCAGAGTTAGACAGCGAAAGAGACAGAGAGAAAAGTCTTCCTTCTGTTGGTTCACTCCCTAAATGGTCGCTATGGCCGGCGCTGTGCCAATCTGAAGCCAGGAGCCAGGTGCTTCCTCCTGGTCTCCCATGTGGGTGCAGGGCCCAAGCACTTGGGCCATCCTCCACTGCCTTCCAGGGCTACATCAGAGAGCTGGACTGGAAGAGGAGCAACTGGGACAGAATCTGGCGCCCCAACCGGGACTAGAACCCAGGGTGCCAGCGCCGTAGGCAGAGGATTAGCCTGGTGAGCCGCGGCACCAGCCCTTTTTTTTTTTTGCATCTAGTTTCTTACTGAATGCTTAGCTCAAGGTGGAATTTCACAAATTTTATCAAAATAAATTTAAAATATTCTATTTAGTACTTCACTGGAGCTAAACTCTGGATATATGTCAAATGAATGAGAAGATAAGTCTTGATTACCCAGTAATCTGTATAAGATTTTGATCCGGTTAAGAGGTTTCATATTGAATAGAGATTTACCATGCTCAAATACACAGGTATTGAAAGCAATTGAGTTAGGGAAAACAAAAATAAAAAAAATAGGTTTAATCTACTTTAGTCATACTGTGATTCTTTTATTGTTACATTATTTATTAACTGACTTCTGTGTAGTCCATGGGTTTATTCTAAGGCTCATATATTAAAACTCACACCTTATAATATGAGTCAACTCGAAAGGAGTTACAGAGGGAAAGGCAGAGGCAGAGAAGAAGTCTTTTATCTGCTGGATCACTACCCAAATGGTCACAATGGCCAGGACTGGGCAACTGAACACAGGAGCCAGGAGTTTCGTCTGGGTCTACCTGTAGCTCAGGGGCCCAAGCACTTGGGCCATCTTCCACTGCTTTCTCACATGCCTCATCACGGAGCTGGATGGGAAGTGGGGTAGCCAGGCCTTGAACTGGGGCTCATATGGGAAGCTGGTGCTGCAGGCAGCGGCTTAACCCAATACCCAATAGCGCCAACCCCTATTTATGTTTTTTTTGAGTCACAGTTTCAGAGAGAGAGAGAGAGAGAGAAATCTTCCATCCATTGTTTCACTCCCTAGGTGGCCACAGTGGCCAGGGCTGAAACAGGCCAAAGCCTAGATACTGTCTGAAGTTCAGACTCTCTTTGCATTCTTTCTTTCTTTCTTTTTTTTTTTTACATAGAGAAAGACCAGCATATTATATTTACACCAACTAGGCAACCTAGCAATCACCAACTCTGGGACTCAATGAAGTCCTACAAAGCCCAGACAAATACAGTAACTAAAGAGGGACAGCATTTGGGGGAGACAGGAACCCAGGACCAGACACACATCACCCAATGGGTTCTGTTCCATTTATCCCGTTTCAACACAGTGAGGTAGGTTTGTGGTGATCTCTTAGCATGTAAATGAAACACCTTTTCTCTCCTTTAGTTAACAGGACACAGTAATTGCTACAGTCACAGGGCAGGACACTGGCTCTGGACACCACCCTAACTCCCTGGAAGTGAAGAATTTGGGAAGGTTAAGGATTTTTTAGTCCTTGCTTCATGTTTCTATCCCTGGACAGCACAGAATGGGTAAAGGGGTATTGGTCTTTAAACTCACCCTTACCACCCACATTTTTCACACACACACACAAACACACACAGCCTGTTGTGCATAGTGGGTCTCGCCTAAATCTGGTGAAGGATGGCTCTGTTAAGAGAAGCAAAAGGCCTGTGTCCGAGGATCACGCAACCCTGACCGTGGCTCCCTCTCTGGCCCTTTCACCTGGAGTGGCACCATCTTTTCCTGTCCAGACTAATTTTCAATTTTCCAGCAGGAGGAGCTCAAGTCATGGGGCAACCCATTAGCACATCATCTCCCATGAAACATTTTCAAGGTTGGGGGGGGATTTCAAGAGGACATTGCGGCAACAAAGCCAGCTCTTATTGGTAAAATGAGGTAGTTCAATAGGCTGTGCACTCCGAATAGTTGCTCTCCATGGTGATAAAAAAACAAACACACACACACACACACAACAAAAAGCCTTCCTGCTGTGCAGACCTGGAGCTGCTGCAGACCCACCCCTGAGATCTCTCATGTACCTGAGAACACAGTGCAGGGATGAGGGCCTTTGATTAAAATATACAAAAATACAAACCCAGACTATTTATACTAAGAAAAACAAGTTCAAATGCACAAGATATATCGTTCACACAGAGTTAGTGCCATTGGCATCCTGGAGAAAGTGGGACCCAAGGTACAGTTATGCAAGGGAGCAAATAAATGAATCTCATTGGCCCAGAATTGGGTCAGGAGTGAGCTCAGGAGCAGAGCTTTGGGGGGGGGGCGGTCAGGGATAGACAGAGAGAGAGAGATCTTCCATTTGCTGGTACACTCCCCAGATGGCCACAACAACCCCTGCAGCTGGTCTGAAGCCAGAAGCTTCTCCCTGGTCTCCTGTGGGTGGCAGAGACACAAACACTTGGGCCATCTTCTGCTACTTTCCCAAGTGAATTAGCAGGGAGCTGGATTGGAAATGGAGCAGCCAGGAGTTGAAGCTGCACCCATACCCAAAAACACATTTTCCATGGATTTTTTTTGAAGACTCCTCATAATGACCATTCACTATCAGTTCAAAAACTAAGCACACATTGTTTTATGAAATTAATACAAGTCCAAGAAGGAATATAGCCACTTCTAGAATCAAGAGTTCAGTAATACCTAAAACTTATGTAGCAGAGGTACTTCCCAAAAAGAAATCACCAGGAAAAAGATACTAATTTATGAATACTTAGAGTAGTGATGAGAATGACATATTAAACATTCAATAAATTCATCAAATATAAGGTAACTATTATAAAGTCAAAGATTTTTTTTGTCTCTAGGAAAGAAGAGCATGTTATTAACCTAACTTTGACATATCACTGATCTTTAACACATCCTGATTTTGATGATATTTAATGTGAATGATGTGTGCATAACAGATTCAATAAAATGTTAAATGCATATGCTTATCTGTATTTCCATCACAAAGGACTAACTAATGTGCTGTTTTTCCTCTATAATGTGCATTTTTCATTCTCAAATGAACATTTATGTTTTCTTTATGTTTTCCAAATTTTAATCTATTTCCAGAAACTTACAGACAACTGAAACTGAGTAAAATGCTTTAAAAACATGATAGGTAGCATGCCCCACAGCTTCTTAGAGCCCTTTGAAGGACTTCCTCTGTACATAGAATTAGGTTGATTCCTTAAAATATCTCATCGGTGCCTGCCCAGTATGGTCTATGCTTATACAGATTCCTCTCTACCTTCTTCTCACCAACATCTCCTTCCTAAGAGCCTGTGAACTTCTGTCTCGGTCTGGGCTGCTTAAGTCTAGCTCCTTCTTTTCTTTCAGGTGAAAATGACCTTTTCCATAAGACTCCCCACTGCCACCCAAATCAAAGCACTCCTGCCTCTCCAACACCATTATGATCATTCTCTGTGGACCAATGTGCCTCTGTTATTCCTCCTTTCGCAATACTATTCCCATATTAAATTATCATTGTCCATTTTTCATATGAATTCTTAGTACATTAAGGTGCTTAATAAATAAACTATTGTTGACTAATTGAGTTAGTCAGCTTTTTTGTTTGTGTTTTTAACGTTTGGCAATGACATGCTTACCACAGAATAGGAACTCCAGGATAAGAAAAGTGGATATCAGCACACACTTTTCGAATGATTTCTTAAATAGGTTTATTTCTCCAGGCTGTGCTATCTCTTATACCCATGCCTACTGACAGTAAAAACAATATATGTATTACAAAGAATGAGATTTTGTAAAAAGGTTAAGAAGAAGAAGGAAGATATAATATTATTTCCAACTTCCCCAGTTGATGAAGGAAAGGCCCTGGAAGGCCTTTTAATGTTATTTATTTGGTTTGTATTGTTTTACTGTTGTATTTGCCCAGAGTACTGAAAACAAAACAGATAACAATACACATCACAAATGTGCTTGGCTGTGAGAATGTGATAAACTCACTTACATCTGGAAAGTCTAACTGACTTCCAAAGTTTCCTAAGCAAAATTTAGGAGGCTTTCCAAATTTGCAATCAGGCGGACTTTATTCTTTGCCATACACACTTGGAAACATTTCTATGGGAATTTTGAATTACTCCTGAAGAATAAGTTTCTATGCTGAGACGCATCAGGGCAAAGAAGCAAACATAAAATAAACACACAGATAAAATGTATGCATACATGGAAGGATGGAGCAGTGATTTTAATATATACCAATAAGGAAGAAAAACAGGTAGGTGCATAGAAAATGAAGGAAGAAGGAGGGAAGGGGAAACAAGAGAAGGAGAGTGAGATAGAAAAGTAAACAGAGAGAAAGAGAAGGAGAAAAAGGAAAGAAAGAATAAAAAGAACTTTTGAAAAAGACAAGTACGGTTAGAATGGAACAGACCGGACAGGAATGGCGGCATTGTGGCACAGCTGATTACAGCACCTGCATGCTGTGTTGGAATGCTGGTTTTGCCTCCAGTAAGGTTCCTGATAATACACCTGGGAAGGCAGAGGAAGATGGACCATGTATTTGGGTGCCTGCTACTCATGCAGGAGAACTGGTTGGAATTCCCGGCTCCTTGCCTAAGCATGGCCCAGCCCTGGCTGCTGCAGCCATTTGGGGACTAAACCAGCAGACAGACGATCCCCTCCACTCCCCGCACGTGTGTGTATGTCCCTCTCTCGAGGTTGCTTTGCTCTTCCTGCCAAAATATGGATAATTCCTGCTACAATTCTTGTTAAAGATTTATTTATTTGCAAGTCACAGTTACACAGAAAGAGGAGAGGCTGAGAAAGAGGAGAGGCTGAGAAAGAGAGAGAGGAGAGAGAGAGAGGTCTTCCATCTTATGGCTGCAACGGCCGGAGCTGCACTGATCCGAAGCCAGGAGCCAGGAGCTTCCTCTGGGTCCCCCATGCAGGTGCAGGGGCCCAAGGACTTTGGGCCATTCTCCACTGCTCTCCCAGGCCATAGCAGAGAGCTGGATTGGAAGTGGAGCAGCCAGGTCTCGAACTGGCACCCATATGGGATGCTAGCACCTCAGGCCAGGGCGTCAACCTGCTGAGCCACAGTGCCAGCCCCAGCTACAATTCTTAACTAAAATTTATGCCCTCCCTCCAAAGAACATGGGGTTCCTTTATTGCCTAACCTGTGCCCCCGCTAAAAACTTCAGTGCCTCCCTAACTGAAGAACATTTGGCCTAACAATGAAGTGAAGAACACTATGCTTTTTCAGTATGTAATATAAAAAGATGGTTTCCATATTAAATCTTGAATTGTTCCCATTATTGCTATACAGTCTTTGGTCTTATTTAACATCCTCTTCCCTGTCTGTGTCTCACTTTATCTTTAAACTGTTGGTTGTCCCTTATCAGCCCTGTTTCAAATCTTAATCTTCTGAATCTAGCATTTGTGCTAGCTCACACATTGGGCGCTTTCACTTTTTCCCCTACCATAACCACCAAAATATGATAAGCATGTCCCACATCTGATGATCTTCATGTCAGAAGCACAAGGCATTTGCCTTCAAATCCTTTCCACAACACCTACTTCTTTCCATCTTCTCACAGATTCATCCTTTCACAGCTATGGGACCCAGTTTTGTAATCTGTGAAAGGGTTAGATAAAATCGGTCTATACCTAGATACATTTCAGAAAGCATCAGTCCCATGAAATATTTCATGCCAGTTAAAGTAAATGGAAGAAGAGAGCCAGAGAGCAAGGCAAATTTACATATCATTTAATATTATATATTCACTGAAGCCTTCATAATGCCCTTGGTAATTGTATAAGCTGAGAAACTCTACAAGAAAGAAAAAGACTTAACTTTGATTAAATATCCCAAATTAAATTAGCTACAGAGGCTCCATTTGTTTCTATATGGAAACACCTTTAACAGTGTAAGAAAATAGCAGATGTAACAAGATGAATTCCTGGATATATTTAATGGTCTATCCTTGCCCTGAAAAAAAATTTCAAAGTTCTGGCTTTTACATCAGTCGAATTCTGTTCACAATTTACCCCATGTTGTATCAATAGCATTTCAATAAGAGCCACATCCTAATAAAGACCCTGCTACTAAAAGTGTTGCAGATGACATAAACCCCAACAGAGAGGAAATTAAACCTCTCCAGGTCACAGAAGGTCACATTCACTTACACAAACAGAAGTACTACTCAGTTTGCTATTAATATCTTACATATGAAATAGATAGCTATAATTTTTCATTTTACTTCAATTAGATGGCATTAACTTGCCAGCAAAGTGTACTTAAGTTTATATTTACATAGCATCAATTTTACTACACCTTTGCCTTAAAGGACTGGCCTTAAAATAACCTTGTTGATTGTTGAAACCATGATATTATATTTGAACATGTTGCATAACATAGAATTAAACTAATAAAGCTAATTCCTAAATGGTCTATTTCAATAGGAACCTAAGAATGCTATGTATAAATGTGAAATTCACTAGCACAACACTTGCCATGTATTATCAGTATTATTAATGCTTCTTGAAGAAATAGTGGATGTATCCAGGCCCTGTGTCCAGTCTCTTGGCTGTTTCCCCCACACTTGAGTGTTTTTGTTGGTGGTATTTAA
This sequence comes from Oryctolagus cuniculus, assembly GCF_051225735.1. NCBI lineage: Eukaryota > Metazoa > Chordata > Mammalia > Lagomorpha > Leporidae > Oryctolagus > Oryctolagus cuniculus. The sequence continues at coordinate 55,877,173 of NC_142884.1, read as the reverse complement.
TCAGCCTTATTGAGATATAATTGATACAGCATAAAAGCTGCACATGTTGAATATATACAATTTCCTGTATTTGGAAAACACTAACAATATTCCAACACAATCAAGGTAATAACATATTTATCACTTCCAAATTTCCTTGTATTCCTTTGTGTTTGTGTATGTTCAGGTTCTTGATTTGTATGTGTATTGTGCATGGTAAGACCATGAGATCCATACTCAACCAATTTTTAAGTGCACCATGCCAAGCTATATAACTATATATGTTGTACAGCAGATCTCTAGATCCTAATGAACTCATGTAATGGAAACTTTTTTAAAAAAGATTTTATTTATTTATTTGACAGGTAGAGTTACAGATAGAGAGAGGGAGAGAGAGAGAGAGAAAGGTCTTCCATCCGCTGGTTCAATTCCCACATGGACATAAAGACCACAGCAGAGCTGATCCCAAGGCAGGATCCAGGAGCTTCTTCCAGGTCTCCCATGCAAGTTCAGGGGCCCATCTTCCACGACTTTCGCAGGCCTTAAGCATACAGCTGGATCAGAAGAGGAGCAGCAGGAACTCAAACCAGCATCCATATGGGATGCCAGTGCCACAGGCAGAGGCTTAGCCCACTACACCACAGTGCCAGCCTCATAATGGAAACTTTATTCAAGCAACAAACCTCCCATTTCTCCCTTCCCCAGCTTCTGGCAACCACCATCCAATTTGCAGTTTTTATAACTGTGAATATTTCATAAAGCTTATATAAGTGTAATCAGACCATATTTGTCCTTCTGGGACTGGCTGATTTCACTTAGCACAACATCCTCCTGGTTCATTCATATTGTCACAAATTGTAGAATTTCACGTTTTCTAGCAAAGCCTCCTTCTGTAAAGATACACGAAGTCTATAGTCTAAGAAATAAAGTCTAAGAATAAAGGAAGCAGTGTGAGCATGGTTCTTCGGGTAACAGGAAGCAAGTCTGAACCGATATCCAAGAAGAGAGGTTTCCAAAGCTTACAATCATATTTTTGGTTTCTAGAAGATAATGTGGGTCAAGGCAGCCAGTGTGGAAAATGTAATGCCTATCAGAGAAGGAGGTTCTTTTCTCTGAAGGGAGGGCTTATGGCCCTAACTACTGACGGAGTTTGCGGACTCAAAAGGCATCCATAGCCTTGGCAGCTCATGGCAAGAGTCTCAGGTGATCACTGATGTCATAAATAAGAGTGTCAATTATTAAATCTACAACAAGAGTCACTGTGCACTTGCTCCCCATGTAGGACCTCTGTCCTTAATGAGTTGTACTATGAGAATTAATGGTAAAACTTGTCTTCAAACAGTACTTTATACTTTGTGTGTCTGTGTGGGTATAAACTGTTGAAATCTTTACTTAGTATAGAGTTGATCTTCTGTATTTAAAGATAATTAACAATGAATCTTAATGAAGAATGGGATGGAAGAGGGAGTAGGAGGTGGGATGGTCTGGGGTTTGGAGGGTGGGTATGGGGGGAAGAACTGCTATATTCAAAAAAGTTGTACATATGAAATTTATATTTATTAAATAAAAGCTTTAAAAAAAGAAAATGAAATGGCCTGATCGTAGCACAGAACATTGATGTGGCAAAGAAAGTATGCATATTTTAAAATCACATCTCAAACAGCTCCTATTCAGAACCTTATAGAATATAATACATATAGAATTGACCAGGGTTCAATGTCCTACTTTTATCTATGAATGAATGTGTGTATTTTGAATATGCTATTTATTCAATCTAGCTTACTTCTGGCCCAACTGTATGTACAGTAGATGGTAGAATCAATGATAAATATTAATAACTAACATTTATTGAAATATTACAATTAATTAAACCAACACAATAAGTTGGTATGATGGGTATTGTTCTTATGCTCAGGTTTCAGTTGAGAAATCTGCCACATTTAAGTCTTAGCTGGGTAAGAAACACCATGTAGATATGCAAAACACATGAAGGGAGTTGGGGTTATTTCTGTCAATCGATGTGTTCAGTTAACCATGTGTTTAGTTTTCTTGTGGCTTTGGAGGGAAAAAATGGCAGAATCTTGCTGTCTTAATGAGTATTCTATAATTAAATTCTTGTTTCATGGATCAGGATAAATATATTTTGGACCATATTCAGAATTTCAGATTTCCTAAGGAGAACTACTGACTATTTCAAGCATGTTCTAGTTTGTGTTGCTGAATTCATGCTATTTCATTCTGACTCAAGATTGCATAACTATGAATTCTGGGGAAACCACTGCCATTTAAGAGTGGATTTAATCCGAAAATTAACCAAGAAATATGTCTCTTTAATTTCCTTTCACTCCAAAATTTGAAATCTTTTTTTTCAAAGATTTATTTTATTTAGTTGAAAGAGTTACAGAGAGAGGTAGAGACAGAGAAAGAGGTCTTCCATCCGCTGGTTCACTCCCCAGATGGCTGCAACGGCCAGAGCTGCGCCGATCCAAAGCCAGGAGCCAGGAGTTTCTTTCGGGTCTCCCACGGGGGTGCAAGGGCCCAAGGACTTTCCCAGGCCATAGCAGAGAGCTGGATCGGAAGAAGAGCAGCCGGGACCAGAACCGGTGCCCATATGGGATGCCGGCACTGAAGGCTAGGCCTTTAACCTGCTGTGCCCCAGCGCTGGCACCCGCAATTGAAATCTGACACATTTATTGTATGACCTAATCATTAGATTTGTCTTGGGGTCAGATTTTATTTTTACTGTTAAAATTATCAAATAGTTAATGAGATTAAATCTGTAGCCTATAATGTTTAGATTTTTATTTTTTTTTTGGACAGGCAGAGTGGACAGTGAGAGAAGAGAGACAGAGAGAAAGGTCTTCCTTTTGCCATTGGTTCACCCTCCAATGGCCACCGCGGCCGGTGCACTGCGCTGATCCGATGGCAGAAGCCAGGTGCTTATCCTGGTCTCCCATGGGGTGCAGGGCCCAAGCATTTGGGCCATCCTCCACTGCACTCCCTGGCCACAGCAGAGAGCTGGGGCTGGCATTGTTGGTGGCATCCCATATGGGTGCAGGTTTGAGACCCGGCTGCTCCACTTCTAATCCAGCTCTCTGCTATAACCTGGGAAATCAGCAGAAAATGCCAAAGTACTTGGGAACCTGCACCCACGTGGGAGATTCAGAGGAAGCTCCTGGCTCCCGGCTTTGGATAGGCCCAGCTCCACCCGTTGTGACCATCTGGGGAGTGAACCAGCGGATGAAAGATCTCTCTCTCTCTCTCTCTCTGCCTCTGTATCTCTATAACTCTGCCTTTCAAATATATAAATAAACCTTAAAAATTAAAATAAAACTATTATCTGGGCCCAGTGCTGTGGCGCAGTAGGTTAATCCCCTGCCTGTGGCACCGGCATCCCATATGGCTGCCGGTTCTATTCCTAGCTGTTCCTCTTCTGATCCAGCTCTCTGCTATTGCTTGGGAAATCAGTAGAAGATGGCTCAAGTCCTTGGGTCCTTGCACCCACATGGGAGACCTAGAAGAATCTCCTGGCTCCTGGCTTTGGATAGGTGCCGCTCTAGCCATTGCGGCCATTTGGAGAGTGAACCAGCGGACAGAAGTCCTTTCTCCCTCTCATTGTCTGTAACTCTCTCTCTCAAATTAATAAATAAAATCTTTAAAAAAAACTATTATCAAGGCCAAGTAATATTCCCATTTTAAAAATTCATGCTTTTGAAAACAGTACATGTCAGAATTATAAATTGAGGTGAAGGTGTTGAATAGGGATGCACATTTGATGCAAGATACAGCTTCAGACATTCTATGTCCTATCAGAGTGCCAGGGTTTGAGTCCCAGCTCTGCTTCTGAGCTTGATTCTAGCTTTTTGCCTTTTTTTTTTTTTTTTGAAAGACAGAGTTAGACATTGAGAGAGAGAGAGAGAGAGAAAGGACTTCCTTTTTCCGATGGTTCACTCCCCAAATGGCCGCTACGCGTTGCGGCCGGCGCACTGCACAGATCAGAAGCCAGGAGCCAGGTGCCTCCTCCTGGTCTCCCATGCGGGTGCAGGGGCCAAGGACCTGGGCCATCCTCCACTGCACTTCCTGGGCACAGCAGAGAGCTGGACTGGAAGAGGAGCGACAGGGACAGAATCCGACACCCCACAATCGGGACTAGAACCCGAGGTGCCAGCTGAGCTGCGGCACCGGCCCCTAGCTTCCTGCTTATGCACACCCTCCTGGGAGGTAGCAAGTGATGACTCAAGTACTTTGGTCTCTGCCACCCATTGGACAGACCCAGACTGAATCCTGGGCTCCTTCCTAGCTTTATCCTGAGCTGTTGGAAGCATATGGGGAGTGAACCAGTGGATGGAAGATCTCACTCTGCCTTATCTGTGTCTATCTCTCTTTGTCTCTGTCTCTCTGTCTCTCTCTCCCTCTCTCTCTCTCTCTATATATATATGTATATAAAACTACCTTTCAAATAAATAAACTATAAAAAGGAAAGATATTGAACAAATGTAATTAAGTACCAAAATTATTTCTTTTACTACACATGAAAATTATTTCAGAAGTTAGAGAGATGACAATATTCAGAGGGCCACAAAAAACTAATATCTAAAACCATAGCATTGAACAGAAAAAAAATGATGTACAGAAACATCCAATTGAGTGATACAAATGTGAAAGTCCTACAGTATGTTACACTAAAATGATTAGTATTTCATAGTTGGACCTTATGAGTTATTTTGAGCCACCAGGCTTAAAACTTAATGACCTCCATGTGGAACCTCTCCCCAAATAAACTTGAATGAAATCTATTATTTAAATTCTGTAGCAATCTTAGTTTTCCTAGATCCATTCAATTTAGACTTTCTTCTTCATTGGTTCAAGGCTCAGACTCATGCTACTCAAACTTACAACAATCATTAATGGAGACTAGCAGCCTTCCAAGTTCATAACTCATTCATATCTCTCACCTGATGGAAGTTACACTATTTTTAAACACTTCCTCTGTGAACTGAGAGACCTGATCATGCAGGACCTTTAATTTATAAATACTGTACTTCTAGCATAGCCTATTCTAAAAAAAAATAACATCTGATAGATAAGGGAAATTTCAGGTTCGTGTACAGCTGTCATTGTTCCTTAGAGCATCATTTCACAAAGCCATCTTTCCAATAAGATCTCTTCTTAGAGAAGGCTGCCTGCCAGGAGAGCAACTGTTGTGAAAGCAATCAAATACTTTTAATTAAAAAAAATCTCCAACACCTTATAACATTTTCCCTTATGACCTCAACTCCTGGGAGACTTTCATTTTCATCTATTTCTGTACTACTTTGACATAATTAGAGCAAAGAATCACAGATGTTGGGGAGAATTTTTTGAAAACCTGGGCTGAGGTTTACCAGATGTCTAAATCATCCATTGTGAATTATTAGCATTTTTTAAAATTGTTTTGGGATCATAGATCTACCTCAAAAATCCCAGAACTTAACCCAAATCCCTATTCTTTGAGTGTATATGAACTCAAATATGATTGATTTTGGATTTGTAAATAGCTACCATGAGTAATCCCCCAAATTATTTCATGAAATCTTAAATATATACATATACCACAAACATTACAAGTTGGCCTAATATTCAAAGTGTGTGGCTTATTGGGAATTATAAACGTCAAAGTGATTTCAACCTACTAGAATATAAACTTTTATAAAACTGGCATTCATCCCTTATGATACCTTATTGGCTAATTAGTTATGTTTGGGAAATTAATGGTTTTTATGAGGAAACCAAAAATGTCTTACTTTTAAATAACCACATTTGGAAAGGAATTAAACAGGCTGCTTTGCATAAAACAATGCAGATTAAAAGCTCAATTAATTTAATCAGTTATCTAAGTGTCAAATAATTTGCCAATGAAATTTTATGTAGGTGTCAACTTGCCCCGAATATGCCATATATAAAAAGCTGTTTATACCATCTGGAATTCTGGATGGGGACAGGGTTTCAGTGATGGCATAAGCAATGCAGTGCCAGTTCTGGAGATAAGTCTTTGAGGGCAGGAGAGAGGAGGAGAAAGCAAATCTCTAAGATTTATGCACATCATCTCATGCTTGTGGTAGTGAGAGCTGCAAATTTGCTTAACACCATGAAATAACATGGGATGAGCACAAGGCCAAGATAAATTAGCACCAGTGTCCTTGGCAAGGACTTATAGAGGAAATGGTTTGGGGTGAGAGTGTTAGAAGGAGAGGGATGAAAAACCAAGAGAAACTAGTTAAGACTAATTGAGAAACACATTATTCTGAAATACTCACAAGAAGACAAAATGAGCTCACCAAAAACCAAATCTGTGATGCTAAGCAGATATACTATGTACTGAAGCCCTCTTCATTCCTTGTCTGGTCTGCTTCATCAGCCTCTTATTCTTCTTCTTCTTATTCTCTACATCTGTACTTTCTCTCACTGTTTTCTTTAAGTTTTTTTTTTTTTTTTTTTTTTTTTTTTGGACAGGCAGAGTGGACAGTGAGAGAGAGAGACAGAGAGAAAGGTCTTGCTTTTGCCATTGGTTCACCCTCCAATGGCCGCCACGGCTGGTGTGCTGCGGCCAGCGCACTGCGCTGATCTGAAGGCAGAAGCCAGGTACTTATCCTGGTCTCCCGTGGGGTGCAGGGCCCAAGCACTTGGGCCATCCTCCACTGCACTCCCTGGCCACAGCAGAGAGCTGGCCTGGAAGAGGGGCAACCCGGAAAGAATCCGGTGCCCCGACCGGGACTAGAACCCGGTGTGCCAGCGCCGCAAGGCGGAGGATTAGCCTAGTGAGCCACGGCGCCTGCCAAGATGTTTTAAAAATTGTATTTTAAGATGTAAATCTGACTATGTCACCTTAGATCTTCTGGTTTCCATGGTCATAGAAAATAAAGTCCGAGCACTGCAGATCCTCTAGCATATCCCCCGGATGCTCATGTATGCAGCACTTATCTAGCCAGAGCCTACTCCCTACAGGATCCCTCTGCTTCTTACCCTGTTTCTGTCTAGTCCCAATTCACTATGCTCTTGCAAATGTTTTTTTTACTTACTAAAGTATTCCAATACTCAATCAAGTAGAGGTTATCTTTTCACTGTTTTCTAGTGGCACATTTGAGTTTTCTTTCAAAGTACATTTTGTCTTACACTTACATGGTTCATTGAATACCCCATTTGTGTTGGTGTCCTCATCTCCCAAACAGATGTGAACAAAGACAAGAAATAGGAGAAGAAAAAACAGCAGAGAAAAGATGACAGTGTTTGCAGAAAATAGAAACTAGATGTAACTAAGCAAAGCAGAGAAAGCTGAGTCCGGTTTGCTTGCAGAGAGACAGATGCTAAGAAATTTCAACATTGCTTACATACCTGTCTTCACTCTACAAACTGTGAGTTTCAGATTTACACTTTCTAGCTCCAGAATAAATACATACTTAAGCATAATTTATGCTTAAACAATATATGACCTAATACGGTTTAAATAATTTTTAAATACAGAAGGCTTTAATAATTATCATTATGATCATTGTTTATTGAATGTTAAAGCTCTAGAAATTCTATAAATCAATTTTATTTATTCATTTATTTGAGAGGTAGAGTGAGAGAGAGGTAGAGAGAGAGAGAGAGAGAGAGAGAGAGAGAGAGAGAGATATTGAGCTCCTAGCTGCTGGTTCACTCACCAAATGCCCATAGCAACCAAATCCGGACGCCAGGAATTCAATTTAGGAGTCCTACTTGGGTGGCAGGAACTAAACCTGAACAACCATGGCTGCCTTCTGGACTCTGCATCAGCAGAAAGGTAGAGTCAGAGTTAGACCCAGGGATCAACCCAGGTGCTATGCATGTGACTCTGGTGTCCTAACCAATGACGTAACCACATGGTCAAATGCCTGCCCCTGTAACTCACTTGTAAAAATGTTTTCTTTAATTCTTAAAATTATTTATTGAACTAGGTATTGCCTATTCTCATTTAAGAGGGGGAGAACTGTTGCTCACAGAGGTCAAATAGGTTAAACTATATCATAACCTGCCTCTGGGAACAGATACAAATCGAACGCTCATTAATCTGAACTGAAAATCAATGCTTTTATACTGCCTTCATGTTAAATGGCTTAATCTATTTGTTGGTTTTTTTTTTTTCATTCCTCTCTAAGAAATATTTACTTAAAAGGCATATCTCAGAAGATGGAAAAAGGAGGATGACTTCCTAAAACAGATTTTAGGGAACAATTTGAACATCAAAAGTAAGAAAAATATAGTGTGAGAACCAGCCTCAACCCCACCTTGGTGGAACAATCACTAGCTCTCATTCCCTTATCCCACCTGTGACTATACAGTAAGAATTCATGTTTCCTCTTTGGCAGTAATATTTTTATTTTATTATTATATAATCTATAAATCATTTCAAAAATCATTTGATTTCCCTTTTCAATGGAAATCCAATAAATTAGTTAGAAGGAAAATGAGGTCTTATAGAAGTGGGAGATGACAGCTAATCAGGAAAAAGAGATGCAATGAAGACTAATAAGCAACTTTCTGTTTACCTTAACACAGAATCAAAGTTATATTTTTGTTTCAGCAGTAGTTATGGTTATTTTTAAAACTGCATTCTTCTAAATGAAATGCGTATTAAATGGCTGAGTGTATTTATTAATGGAGGCAATAATGACTGTGATGATTTTGTTGGGGGAGAGGCATTTTAATATTTAATGTTAATATTTTTCATACTAATATAAATAATATTAAATTTTAAGATTTCAAAACTTTTATTATTTTCCTGGCACACTGTCAAGTGCAAATAAGACTAATCCAAGGCCTAATTAATGTGGCCAGTAGAGGTAGGATGAGCCATTCTGATTCAGCCTTCATTGCATACACAATGGAAGGAAGACTACCGAAGAAGCCAGCTCCCCATGGTTCACATCCCTTATACCAAAGGAACATGAAACCTAAGGGTTTGAGTGTCTATACCATGATTTGAAGAAAACTCAGTTGTGGAGAAGATGATTCTAGAGCAACTGCATCTAAGAATTTTATATTTTGCATATCTATGTTGAAGGGGCTAAGACTGAAAGCCTTATCATCATCAGAGCCCAGGGCACAGTGGGGAATTATCTATGATAGTTTCCCTAGCAAATATGAAGGTGAATGGACAATGGCCCCAGTGTAGTTTCTCACAGAACTATCATCTTCCATTGAACCACGAGGATCTGTGTCATACTAAGACTTAAATTAGAGCAGTTCAGATCCGTGTCTTTATGGTGCATGTGGATGTGTGCAGGGTTACCAGGGTGTCCTAGTAGGACCATTACCTTATATAAACAATTGAAAAATGAAATACAATTTTGATTAGAAGTATTTTCTGGTAGCATTTTGGATCTCTCATTGAGTATAAAAAAAAAAAAAACAAAAGATAAATGACTCATTGGCTATGGTTTCCATCTGTCATTAATATATAAGTAAATATATATGATGCTGTTATATCATACTGTATAACATATAAAATATGTGTGTAATAATACATCATACATATTTGATCTTGGTCTGCATTTTCTGCCATACAATACAGGATTTGTTTCTCAGCTCTGGCTCCCAATTCCAGCTTCCTGCTAATGTATACCCTAGGAGGCAGCCATGATGCTCATGTAATTGGTTTCCTGCCACCCATGCAGAACATATGGTTTGAGTCCCTGACTTCCAGCTTTGACCTAGTCTTGGCCATTGAGGGCATTTGGTGAGTGAACCACAGTATGGGTTCTTTGTCTCTCTCTGGGTCTCTGTGTGTCTTCCTCTCAAATAATTATAAATTTTAATCAAAGAAAGATTATATATATTTTCTATGAACTTTTTGAAAACTTCTCATGTAACTCAAAAAACCAATATTCTTCCTTAACAGTTTCTAAAATAATTTGATTAAAAATATTAAAAAATAACAAGAAGAGATGTGCTAAACTAGTGAATATTCAGGAAAAGAGGACCAAATTGAACACAATCATGCCGTAAGTGTTGGTAGCTGGAATAAAGAAGAAACAAAAAGAAACTAAGATATGTTCAAGGATCTAAGGGGCAGTATTTAAATCTGTATACCACATTTATTGAGGTGCTCTAGGTAGTTGGAGAAAAACCAGTGACTAGAAATGAGAGGAGGTCAGAGGTCAGAATTTAGTTTTCTTTTTTCTTTTTTTTTTTTTTTTTTGACAGGCAGAGTGGACAGTGAGAGAGAGATACAGAGAGAAAGGTCATCCTCCACTGCACTCCCTGGCCACAGCAGAGAGCTGGCCTGGAAGAGGGACAACCGGGACAGAATTCGGCGCCCCGACCAGGACTAGAACCCGGTGTGCCGGCGCCGCAAGGCGGATTAGCCTAGTGAGCCGCGGCGCCGGCCCTGGAGGTCAGAATTTAGCTCAAACTAACGAACTAAAATGAGAGAAGGTCATAATTTAGTTCAAATACACTCAGCCATGAGCTGTTGGATAATACGATCAACTGGCTTCTGCTGTTTCAAGAACCTTTCCACTGAAAGCCTTTGAACAAAAAGCTGTCACTATTGGAACAGATGTAACTGAAAAACAGAATAAAAGATTCAGTAATGTCTGGTTGAAACAGGTCCACATATTCCCAACAGATATAGTTCATTTGATTCCTATTCCTTCGAGCAGCTTCCAAACTGAATTCATCTGATGAAGACCTGGTATTCTTCAATATCTACCTAAAAGACATGATGGAAAAAGAACTTCCTGATAATCCAAAACAAAAACAGCCTTTCTTCTTCAGTGCTACTACTTCTCTGATAGGAATTATTACATATATTTTGCATTACAAGTGTTGCTTGATCAGAGACCTACCATCAAACTATATTCTGATGTCAGAATCGTTTTAATATCTATAAAGTTTTTAAAACCAACAGATGCTCAGCAAACATATACTAAATCAACAAATAAATTAAATCCACAAACCAGAATGCATTCTCTCCACCTATCTAAAAAGACACTTAAAAACAGTAAAAGAGTTTCATTTTCAGAAATTCCAAGAGATTTTTATGCTGATACAATTTTATAAATCATTGGAATTTGTTAAGTACTGTACTCATTTACTGTTGCTACTGCACCAAATTACCATAAACTTTTTGTGGGAATAGATGAGCATTATCCATTTATTAATTCATATTAGGTGATACTACATTTCATAGTATAACTTGCTCATATACTGAAGATCAGTATTGACTTCTGATTGAACAACTATTCCATTTACTATCATTATAAAAATACACATAGCCACACATGTACACAAATGCAACTTTCCTTGCTATTTCTAGTTCTTTCATATCATTAACTTATAAATATTGTCAAACTCATGATAGATTACCTGTATCTAACAAAATCAAAATACAGCAATACCTAGAGATATATGGAAAGTATTACAAATAGGCAATTCTAGAATCAAGTAAGACAAATCTACACTCTTTTTTGTCATAGATATTCAAATAACTTTTAACCAGAATTTTTAAATTTATTTTTCAAAAATTTTAATTTTAACAGATTCAATGAACATAATGATATTCTTTCTCCCGCCCTTGCTCCCGCCAATTCCTCCCAGCCTCTTCATTCTCCATTTCTATCTTTTTTTCTCTCAGTTTTTGAGATAACATACTTTAAATTCACATCACAGTAAGAAGGCTTACCACTTCACTGAATAAGAAGTTTAACAATTAAAAAAGCCAGGAGACCCTAGTTTAGTAGGAATATAGACAACAGCTATAAACAATATTTGAATGGAAAAATGACTATTTTATCTATATATGGTAAATCTTGAAGTAATCACAGATCATCAAAACTATAGTAGTATAACCTTCTTAACGACTGGTTTAACAAAGTATAAAGCAAGGTTTTACAAAACTATAATTGCAGCAATACTGATAAACACAGATATTTCTTTCTTTTTCTTTCTTCTTTTTTTGTTTGTTTTTAAAATTTTAGCTCCCACATAGAATAGAGAATATGTAATATTTGTCTAAGTCTGGTGTTGTATTTCATTCAATATGTTGTCCTCCAGCTGCGTCCATTTTACTGCAAGTGGCAGAATTTCATTCTTTTTTTAATGCTGAAAAATATTCCATTGTGGGCCGGCACCGCATCTCACTAGGCTAATCCTCCGCCTGCGGTGCCGGCACTCTGAGTTCTAGTCCCAGTCAGGGCGCCAGTTCTGTCCAGTTGCTCCTCTTCCAGTCCAGCTCTCTGCTGTGGCCCGGGAAGGCAGTGGAGGATGGCCCAAGTGCTTGGGCCCTGCACGCGCATGGGAGACCAGGAAGAAGACCAGGAGGAAGACCAGGATCAGCGCAGTGCGCCGGCCATAGTGGCCATTTGGGCAGTGAACCAACGGAAGGAAGACCTTCCTCTCTCTCTCTCTCTCTTTCTCTCTCTCTCTCTCTGTCTAACTCTGCCTGTCAAAAAAAATATTTCATTGTGTATATATATCAGATCTTCTTTATTCATTTAACTGATAATCAACATCTTGGTTGATTCCAAATTTTGTCTATTGGACCAGCTCTGTGGCATAGCGGGTAAAGCCACCTCCTGCAGTGCCGACATCCCATATGGGTGCCGGTTTAAGTCCCGGCTGCTCCACTTTCGATCCAGCTCTCTGCTATGGCCTGGGAAAGCAGTAGAAGATGGCCCAAGTCCTTGGGCCCCTGCACCCACATGGGAGACCCGGAGGAAGCTCCTGACTCCTGGCTTCGGATAGGTGCAGCTCCAGCGATTACGCCAGTTGGGGAGTGAACCAGTGATGGAAAACCTCTCTCTCTCTCTCTCTCTCTCTCTCTCTGCCTCTCCTTCTCTGTGTAACTCTTTCAAATGAATAATAAATCTTAAAAAAAAATTCTGGCTATTGTGAACAGTGCTGATATAAATATGGTGGTGCAGGTATCATTGATTCAACACGTTCAACTCTTTTGGGCAAATTAAGTGGTGGGATAGCTGGATCCCATGGCATAGTTCTATTTTAAAGACATCTCCACACTGTTTTCCGCAGTGGCTGCAATAACGTACATTCCCAACAGTGTGCAAGTGTTCCCCTAGTCTCTTCATCCTCACCAACATTTATTACTCTCTGACACCTATTCTTATAGGGTTGAGGAGATATCTCACTGTGGTTTTGAATTGCATTTCTTTGATGGCTAGTGATGTTGAACACTTTTTTCATATATTTGTTAGCCATTTGTATTTCTTTCTTTGAGAACTGTCTTTTGAAGTCGTTTGCCCATTCTCAATTGGATTGGTTGTTTTTTTGTTTCTGAGTTTTTTAAGTTGCTGATATATTTGGGATATTAATCCTTTGTCAGGTAGGTAGTTTGCAAATACTTTTTCCCATTCTGTTGGGTATTTCTCTATAGATCATTTCCCTTTACTGTGAAACACCTCCTGAGTTTGATATAGTCCCATTCATTTAGTTTTGTTTTTGTTGCCTGTGTTTTGGAAACCTTGTCCAAGGAGTCATCTGCTATACCAATGCTTTGGAGTGTTTTCTTCCAGCAACGTCATAGTCTCAGGTCTTAAATTTAGGTCTTTGTTCCATATGGAGTTGATGTTTGTATATGGTGAAAGGTATGGATCTAATTTCATTCTTCTACATGTATACATCCAGTTTTGCCAGCACCATTTGTTGAAGTGACTATCCTAACTCCACTGGATGGTCTGAGCACTTTTGTCAAAAATCAGTTGGCTATAAGCATGTAGGTTAATTTCTGGGCTCTCTATTCTGTTCCACTGATCTTTGCATCAGTTTGTATGCCAGTATCATGCTGTTTTAATTTTAATAGCTTTGTATTATGCTTTGAAGTCACTTATTGTGATGCCTCCAGCTTGATTTTTCTTGTTCAGGATGGTTTTGACTATTCTGGATCTTTTGTTTTTCTACATGAATTTTAGGACTGCTTTTTCTAGTTGTGTAAAGAATATTATTAGCATTTTGATAGGGAATGCGTTCAGTCAGTAGATTAGGTAGTACAGACATTTTTTATATTGATTCTTCAAATTTATGGCCAAGAAATATCTTTTCCATTTTTTTGTGTCCTTGATGATTCCATTCATCATTGTTTAGTAATTCTCACTATAGAGATATTTCACTTCTTTGGTTAAATTTTTCCTAACTGTTTGATTTTTTTTTTTTTTTTTGGTGTGGCTATTGAAATCACCACAAAGTTAGTGGTGTAAAAAATAATAAGCAGAGTTTTGTAAGTTTCAGTAGATCAGAAATCAGAAGTACCACAAGGCTTTATTCCTTCCTTCAGGAACTAGGGGACAATCTGTTTCTTGCTCATTCAATTTATTTATTGTGCTTGATTGGCAGAGGTCTCCATTTTCTTGCTGGTTGGAATTTGAAGGCTTTGGTCATTCTAGAGTTTGCCACACTTTTTGACTATTGTCACTCAGTCTTCAAAGCCAGTAATATCTAGTAGGTCAAGTCTTTCTCAGATCACATCTTTCTGATTCAATTGTCCTTTTCTTACTCTTTTAAGAGTGCACATTATCATACTGGGCCCACCCAGAAATTCCAGGATAAACTCATTCTGGCAGAATTGGGGAACATTTGGCCCTCGGGACATGTAAGTCCACAAAATCCTGCGGTCTGGCTCTGCCAAGGCAACCACAGCAGAGACTTGAAATTCAGTATATTGATAGCTGGCTAATTTTTAAGTTGATAATTTTGCACGGCATGTGAGCAATGCTATAAATTAACCAAATGGCCGTTGACATAAAAAAGGTTCCTACTCCTGGACTTGAGTAGTAACCTTAATGCCATCCACAACCTGAATTTTCTGTTGCTTCTAAAGAAACAGGTTCACAGATTCCACAGATCAGGACATGGACATCTTTAAGAGACATTCTGCTTCATATCAAAAAATTGTTTTTTTCTTACACTGTTTCAGAAAACTTTTTTCAAGGTGTGATATACCTCTATAATTTTTATCCCTCAATTTAGTATCTTTTTTTAACTTTTATTTAATAAATATAAATTTCCAAAGTACAGCTTATGGATTACAATGGCTCCCCCCCATAACTTCCCTCCCACCTGCAACCCTCCCATCTCCCGCTCCCTCTCCCCTTCCATTCACTTCAAGATTCATTTTCAATTATTTTATATACAGAAGATCAATTTAGCATATATTAAGTAAAGATTTCAACAGTAGGACCCACATAGAAACACAAAGTGTAAAATACTGTTTGAGCACTAGTTATAGCATTAAATCACAATGTACAGCACATTTAGGACAGAGATCCTACATGAGGAGTAAGTGCACAGTGACTTCTGTTGTTGACTTAACAAATTGACACTCTTGTTAATGGCGTCAGTAATTACCCTAGGCTCTTGTCATGAGTTGCAAAGGCTATGAAGGCCTTTTGAGTTCCCCGACTCTGATCTTAGCAAGGTCATAGTCTAAGTGGAAGTTCTCTTCTCCCTTCAGAGAAAGGTACCTCCTTCTTTGATGGCCCGTTCTTTCCACTGGGATCTCACTTGCAGAGATCTTTCATAAAGGTGTTTTTTTTTTTTTTTTTTTTTTTTTGCCAGAGTGTCTTGGCTTTCCATGCCTAAAATACTCTCATGGGCTCTTCAGCCAGATCTGAATGCCTTAAGGGCTGATTCTGAGGCCAGGGTTCTGTTTAGGACATCTGCCATTCTATGAGTCTGCTGTGTATCCCACTTCCCATGTTGGATCGTTCTCTTCCTTTTTTATTCTATCAGTTAGAGTTAGCAGACACTAGTCTTGTTTATGTGATCCCTTTGACTCTTAGTCCTATCATTATGCTCAATTATGAACTGAAACTGATCACGTTGACTAGTGAGATGGCATTGGTACATGCCACCTTGATGGAATTGAATTGGAATTCCCTGGCATGTTTCTAACTCTACCATTTGGGGCAAGTCTGATTGAGCATGCACCAAACTGCACATCTCCTCCCTCTCTTATTCCCACTCTTAGATTTAACAGAGATGACTTTTCAGTTAAATTTCAACACTTAAGAATAATTAGTATCAATCATACTATTTATTTTAACAGAGTATTATTATACACCTTCATTAACAACTGTAATAAAATGTATTTGAAACTATATAATTTCCCAAATGAGAATATAATTAAGAAAAACCTCAAGGTAACTATCTCTCCTTAAACTGGATAACATTCATTTTCAGTTAATATTAAATCAATAGGCTTTAAACTGTGGTCAAGAGAGTCATTCTAATACTTTACCATAAAATAAAGTACATGGGCTTTGTGTCATCTATTTGGCTTGATGCTTAGGCATATTATGTTTATTTGTTCTCTGTATTATTGACTAGATAACTGAGTTTTTGTTCTCATTTGTATTCACCATATATTACAGTAAACAAAGTGAAAACTAGAGATAATACACCACATACAGTGTAATCAGATACTAGTAAACTTAAGCAAGGGAAACCTCAATGTGATAGAGGCACATATTGAGTAGTTTCTTAGTAACTCTTCAGGTTAAGTGATATTCTAACTTGATGATAAAAGTTTTTCATAATCTTCAAAGTAATTTATATTCATTTATTTGTGTAATATAATGCATACCTTATTATAAAGTCCTTTGGTAACTTCTGGGATCACAATGGTAAGAAAGATAAAGGGAAGGAGTGAAGAACTGATAGACTTCTAGCTAGGCATTCATAAGTCACCAAAATTTACACTGAATTCATGTTTCAGATTGCAATCCAATGCGATAGATTTTACGATAAGTCCAATTTACAGAGGCAGAAAAAGCCAGAGTTGATTTCAGATATTCAAATCAGACCAACCTTAAATGGCACATATAAGATTTCAACAATGGAGTATGAATTCAGAGTTCCCTTATCTTCCATGTACCAAATGCTTTTAACCCCTCAACTTCTAGATCTTAATTGTTTTCTAGATTTTACAAATGGTGAAACAATGGCCAAATAAAGTTTTAAAAAATAGATTGAAAATTCATGATGTGTATGTGACAGACTTAGAATCAAACTTAAGACTGACTGCCCCCAAAGAAACTGTACTACTGTACTTCCCATTCAGTTACTGTATATCCAGTAAGTAATGATAGACAAACACATTAACCAAAGCTAGGAGGTATATATATATATATATATATATAGAGAGAGAGAGAGAGAGAGAGAGAGAGAGAGAGAGTAGTTTCTTAGTAACTCTTCAGGTTAAGTGATATTCTAACTTGATGATCAAAGTTTTCATATATACATGTATATATATGTATATATATATACGTCATGAATGAGGTCTGAATTATCTCTAAAGCACCATGAATTACAAGATAGTCATTACTAAATATCTCCAACAAACATGCTGGTTATATGAGACATTGAGGTGTCTATAGGATTCTTTTTGTTACAGTGGATTTCATCAATAAGCCATGTAGACAGATGGTATGGGTATGTTTGGGTATGAACTTTCAGATCTGACATGTTTTCTGAATGCTTCACCATCACAACTATAATCACAGCTCATTATTTGAGGTTTGGTTTCTAAAAATATTGCTCCTTCTCTGATTGATTACATTTTTAAAATTAGATGAAATAATGCTTACAATACCAATTTGAACTATTTGTCTGTTTTTCTGTGACAAACAAAATCTGATTGATTTAACAAAGAAGAACTGCATCTCAAAAGCAATTTCTATCACAGGAAGAAAAAAATATGGGTATAGTTTACCTTTTTCTGAAAAGCAAAATTAGAATTAATGTAATTAATCTGTGATCTCATATGCCTGAAAAAATGTCAAAGAAATAACCAAGAATGTCCATGATTTTTAAATCTACATGATAAAAGAGTCACTCAAAGTGAGACTGGTAGAATAAAGACAATATTAAAACATACTCCCATTAGTAAAATTTCGCAACCACTAATGTCATTATCATCTCAGTGTGAAACTCCCTTACATTTAAAATACTGAGACACAATTGGGAAGGCTGGACAGTAAAGATATTAGAATTGTGACTGTTTGCTCTGTATATTTAGGTTAACCACATGGATTTTATTTAATTAATTGAATTACTATGAAAACCAAACATTTAATATCCATCTGACTCACTTCCTAATCTGCATCATAAAAGAATTAGTATGAATAAGGATTCTAAAGTCATTTGTAAAGTCATTTATAACCTTTATGTATTTCCTAGTCTCCTGATTAAATTACATGTCTGAGTGATTCTTAATTATATTTTACCAAATGATTTGAAAGCTTTCTATCTTAAAGTCTGTTAGTAAACAAATGAAATTGAAAAAATAGAATATGTCCAATATAATTCATATAATGTAAAAGCTTTATCATTGTCACAGGCATCTTAGTGTAAATGGTTACTACTAATAAAGTAAACTCCAGCAAGAGCTATCTTGGCAAATGGGAGGTTCACGAAAGATTTACTGTAGACATCCCCTTGAAATTTATGCTCCATACAGATTATCTTCTATTAACTGGTGCGCTTGAACCTTGAAAGGAGTTTCAAGTTTCAGATAAGTAACACACATCACTGAACATTACGTCTGCCACCTGGTAATGGATAATATAAATACAGCACATTTATTCAGCAGGGAAGGGAAACTGCTTCTAGAGCCAATTCTCAATTATTCGGGGTAATGGGGGAAAACCTCTGAGTGGTTATCCATAAATACAGATAATTGGCAGAATATGCAAATCAGGCCCCATCTCACAACGTGTATGAACAGTTTGCCCAAAAAGTGATAAAAGCAGAAATGAAGAAATATTAAAACATTGTAATTATTATTAAGTATTTGACAGATTCATTCTTTATTCATTTTCCTCCCATCTCCAAGACATTTCCTCCTCTATTTCTCCATAATCTATTCTCAAAAGACGTATGATCCTCTGGGTTGCGCATTCAGCTTTTTAAATACAGATACAAACACACACAGACAGATATATACAAATTCTTTCTGGATCATCTCACACTCTAAGGTGCTTAAAACATACGGTTTGAGTAAACAGACTGTTAAGATTCCCTCTCTCATGTTGTTTCAATTTAATTAAGTGCTTACTGTATAGTGGATAGGGTTGATAAACATACGTGCACCACAGCTGCCTGAGGATTTTTACATTTTTTAAATTAATTGTATTTGAAAGGCAGAAAGAGCAAAAAGAGACAGAAAGACAGGGAGAGATTTTCCACCTGCTGGTTCACTTCCCAGTGCCTGCAACTGCCAGGGCCAGTCCAGGCTAAAGCCAGGAATCCAGAACCCAATCAAGATCCCCCATGCTGGTGGCAGAGATCTAACCATTTGAACCACCATCTGCTGCCTGCCAGGGTGCAAATCCACAGGAAGCTGGAATCTGGAACAGAGGCACTGAGCATCCAAGCACTCCTTTATATCCTTTATGGAATATAGTGTACCCAAAAGCTTCTTAACCACTATGGCAAATGTTCTCCCCTGGTGAGTTTATTGTAATGCAGATACCGAAGGCATTCTCACCCTTCAGAAATCAGAATCTTGAGGTTCACTGGGGCAGAAAAAGAGAAGTCTTCATTAAAATACAAAAGAAGTAACTAGCTAAACAAATACACAAAAAGTAAACTGAGAGAAATTCAGGAAATAATAAAGAATATATAATATCTATACAAGTGGACAATTCTCTGATATTTAAAAATCATATATGTAAGTACATTCTACCTATATCACAGGAAATCCTTAATCGAGGGGCCAGTGGTGTGGCATAGTGGGTTGAGCCACCACTTGTGATGCCAACATCTCATATAGATACCAGTTTGGGTCACAGCTGCTCCATTTCTGATCCAGCTCTCTGTTAATGTGCCTGGGAAGGCAGCAGAGGAGGCCCTGGTGCTTGGGCCCCTGCACCCACATAGCAGACCTGGAAGAAGCTCCTGGCTCCTGGTTTCACCCTGGCCCAGCCACAGCCATCCAGCCATTTGAGGGAGTGAATCAACAGATGAAAAATCTCTCTCAATCTCTCTCTCTCTCTCTCTCTCTCTCTGACTTACAAATAAATAAAGATTGAAGAAGAATAAAAGAAAAGGAATCCTTACTGGAAATGGAAGCTCCAACTGGGAGATATCTAAGCTCCAGCTTTATCCTCATAAGGCATAATCAATCATGTAACCATGTTATGGCTTTAATGATGGGTGACTACTCCCAAATACATAGTCAATAGCATTTTCCACAAGGACTTTTGACACATGGAAACAGTTTTTCATAAAGCAGCAGTCTCATCTGTCTGTGTAATTAGTTGTGGTTTGACTTGGTTTAGTTTGGTTTTAATTTTATTTATTGAAGCATGTAATTGTGTAACAGTGTTTGCACATACTCTTCCTTCGGCCTGAACTCTTCCTTTGCCTGGAAATGTCCCCTTTTCCCTTCAGCTCAGATCCAATCCGATTTCTGCAGTGAGGCTTCTCTTCCTAATCTTTTTCTAAACTAACCTGTGCCCTTGACTACACCTGAAAATCATCATCTCATTTTCTTACCAGTACATTTCTTTTTTTATTTTTTTAAAGATTTATTTTATTTTATTTGAAAGACAGTTTACAGAGAAAGGTAGAGACACAGAGAGAGGTCTTCCGTCCACTGGTTCACTCCCCAGATGACCACAATGGCTGGAGCTGCTCCGATCCAAAGCCAGGAGTCAGGAGCTTCCTCTGGGTCTCCCACATGGGTGTAGGGGCCCAAGGACTTGGGCCATCTTCCACTGTTTTCCCAGGCCATAGTAGAGAGCTGGATCGGAAAAGGAGCAGCCGGGACTCGAACCGGCGCCCATATGAGATGCCGGCGCTTCAGGCCAGGGCGTTAACCCACTGTGCCACAGCGCCGGGCCCATCAGTACATTTCTGTGCCTAGCACAGCATTCAGCACATTAAAGGATGAACAAATGCGCAGGGGAAGAATTACCGACTATTTGTCTATTTGTCTAGACTTAACATTCTCAACAATTTGTCCTACCACTCTGATTCTTATATTCACTGGTTAGTTATCTACCTTGAACCACCAAAATCCATTTTTTGAAGGCAGAGTTCTCAGTTATAATCCCAGTGCCCCCTAAAATACCTAGTATACAGGATATGATAAAAATAAAGAGAATTATATATGAAACCATAATTAATAAATTTTCTTATATAAATCATTTGAATAAACTCAGCTTTAAATACAATAATTTAAATGGTGAATTTATCTGTTATCGGTTATCATTTATCTGTTATAATATACTGGATTGTAAAACATTTTCCCTTTAACTTCTCCATCTGTCCTAATATTGGCAGGAATGTGCAGAAGATACTAATAGTGCTTTCCCGCAAAACATTTCTCCAAACCATGCAGTGTGCAGGTGGATGTCAGGGACCCCCTAAGCTCAATGTTCTCAAGTAGAGTTTCTTTATATCCACAGTTTTTCTTTGCATGATTTCAGTTACCCACAAACACTATCTGAAGATAATACGTGGAAAATTCCATCAGTAAACAATTCATAAGTGTTAAATTGTGTGCCATTCTGAGTAGAGTGATTAAATCTCATGTTGATTTGCTCCATCACCCCCAGGGCACAAACCATCCCTCTGTCCAGCATATCCACGCTGTGTGTGCTACCTTAACAACAGTCTCTTAAACGTCACCTCAGTGATCAGATTGACCGCTTGGTATCTGTGCTTGTGTTCAAGAACCCAGATTTTACTTAATAGTTGTCCCAGCATGCAAGAGTAGTAGCACTAGCAATTTGGATATGTCAGTGAGAAGTCTTCAACTGCTTCCTTTAAGTGAAAAGGTAAAAGTTTTTGACTTAATAAAAAAAAAGCATTATATGCTGAGGTTTCTCAGATCTGCAATAAGATGAATCTTCTATCTGTGAAATTGTGAAGAAAGAAAATGCAATTTACTCATATTGTTATCATTTTTCCATTTTATTAAGTTTTATTGTCAATGTCTTACTTCACCTAATTTATAAATTGAACCAAGTGTAGTTATGTAAGTATCAGACAAGGCATAGCACATACACAGTTTGAGACTATTCAAACTTGTAGGCATCTACGCATGTCTTTGGAACACGGCCCTCATAAATAAAAGGACCCTACTATTAGAGTAATGTTTGACTTAGGTCTCTTTGGTTCTTCCAGAACATATTTAATTATAATTATTGTAATAATAATATTACTGAATGTCTACTGTGGAGCAGACACTGCACTCTCTTCACATAGTTTATTTCATTTAATTGTCTCCATTATCCATATGAATTTTGAAAACTCAACCAAGGTAGTAGAAAGTAGATTCCAGAGCTGGGGTTCAGATCCATGCAGGCTGATGACTTAGCTTGAGTGCCTAATCACTGCCTGAATACGCTGCTCAGAGAGTTCTACTTGTTGCTCTTCCTCAACCATTCTCTATGTACTTGATTGATTCCCCATGTATTCAAATTACTCCACCTCATACTAAAGCACTCAATAGAAAACCCTATTCATGATTCTTCTCTTCACTGTTTTCTTATGTCACTTAATTACACAGCACTATTTTTTGATAGCACCAGCCTCAGGAAAGTCTAATTTTGTGATTTTCAATTGCCCCATTAGAGAAGAAGCTGTTGGTACCCTGCACATGTTTCCCTCATGCATCATCTCTATCCATGTCTACAGCGTCTAACTGCCAGCATTTATGGGTTTACACTGACAGCTTCTTAAGGCAGGCCAGATTGTCTTCAGGTATCATCTTCCAGAGCAGCCCAACCAGGGACTGGTATTTTGAGGACCCACAACCCAGCTTCCTTTACCTTTTAGTTGGACCACCTTTGAAGAGTTTTCTAGACTGCTCCTGAAAGTTCTCCAGTGGGAAAGAACCTCAGTTCCCTAACTGCTCAATGACTTTTCTTTTATTGTCCTTCCTCTTCCTGTTTCACTTGCCCCTTCCCTCAGTGACACATCCTAGGCTTATCTCCTAAATTAACCATTTGCATTAAATTCCTATTTTGCAGTCTATTTTAGAGACATTATCCCTGTGATCTGCTTGCATAAGTGAAGCTTCACCCTTGTTTTTACTTTCATTTTTTTTAACAGGCGGATTTAGACAGTGTGAGAGAGAGAGAGGGAGAGAAGGAGAGAGGGAGAGTGAGAGAAAGGTCTTCCTTTCTGTTGGTTCACCCCACAAATGGCAGCTATGGCCGGCGTGTTGCGTCCGGCGCGCCGTGCCAATCTGAAGCCAGGAGCCAGGTGCTTCCTCTTGGTCTCCCATGCGGGTGCAGGGCCCAAGCACTTGGGCCATCCTCCACTGCCTTTCCGGGCCACAGCAGAGAGCTGGACTGGAAGAGGAGCAACCGGGACAGAATTCGGCTCCCTGACCAGGACTAGAACCTGGGGTGCTGGCGCCACAGGCGGAGGATTAGCCAAGTGAGCCGGCCTCTTGTTTTAATTTCAATTCCAGACACTGAACTTGTACATGGCTTATGTGGAATTAATGATTTATCTTTAGTAAATTCTTGCAATTGGTTCCAGGGTTATCTGTGTTTTTTTCATAGGATAGTTCTTTACCTCTCCTAATTGCCTTTCCTCTAGCTTCTACTTTTCTTTTGTGCTCACTGTGCCATGCAGTCAGGATAGTGATGGCTGGCAGGTCTGTACCAGCTCCTTCTTGTAGAAGTAGCTTTGTTGCTACTCTGACTTTTAAGTTGAATATCCTATTATCCAGCATCACTGACCAGGTAACTGTTAGTCATGCTTTGAGTCCTTTGTGATTTCCAGAAAATTGGCCCAAGGGAAATAGTTTCTGTACTTAAAGATTGTATCCATATGTTCCCAGCAGCTCATCAGAGGATGAGATTTAATGCTATTTCAGATTCCCATTTCAAATTCATGTTTCCAGTCTGTCATAAAAGGCATGTTAAAAAAAAAAAAATCTGTGGCTCTTGGGAACTGATCTCAACTGAAAAAAAAATGCTTTTAAAGTTGTTTCAAAGTATCTAATTTCTAGTTTAAAGTTTATCTCTATATCTATCTATCTGGGCTCAAACTGAGTCCAATTCATTTGACTTAATTTTGCATCTTGATAAAATGCCTGAAAACTGTATTTTTTTATTGTTTAATATTGGTTCTTCAATGTTTCATGCTGAATCTTTGTCCTTTTCCAAATTAGATTTCTCACTTTCTTTTCATAGGATTCCTGTTGAGAAAATATAATCTTTTCTATAGAGATAAACATTTTGCAATCCTTTGTAATAATTTTATAATAATAATACTCTCATTTTCATATTACCAAGCACTTAAAGAGTATCAGTTTATTAACCAAGCAATTTATCAATATTTATGCATGATGCCAATGGCAGACTTCTTGTCATAAATAATTATTGAGGTAATAAATAGTTTTATTATTAAAAACTGATGACAAGAGCAGAGTGATTTCCCTGATAAAGACTGATGACAGGTCTTCGTATCTGATGCGACACTCAGAACACTGTGCAGATTCAATCTAAGGCCTCCTGCATGGATAATAAATTGTTATTTCAGAGAATAAAATGATTGATACACTTGCTTGCTGTGGAAAAAGCACTGGGGAGAAGATTCTACTCCCTAACTTATTTAAACAGGCTATGGTGAAATTTTCTTTCCTTGTGACAAATTTAACTTCCCGAGAAAGTGACAGCTCTTTGGCAGAGATATGAGCAGAGAAGTATTCTTTTTTAGAAGCTCCTAAAAGTCAAGTTCATTTTGGAAAAACTCTGGATGTTCTCTAGCTTCAGCACTGCCCTCAGCAGGCAGTACCTGGTCTGGAGGTGGGAGCATAGTGGGAAGTCACGTCACGTGGTATCATGGCTAACTAGCTCAACAAAGAGATAAATGAAGTCTGTCAGATCACATTGAAGAAACTGCCATTGACTCTTGCACGCCTGGCTCAGTACACAAGCACAGTGTATATTTTTTTCTATTGGTTTGATTTTACCTCGATGACTAACTAGCCCTAGAGACCACTGATCTTTTGACAGCTTAGGAAATGACTGTATTGGAGAGAGAGAGAGAAGAAGAAAGAGAGAGAGACTGAGATTGAATTAACTTGTATGCTGGATGCACTTGTAAATGTTTTATTCATAACATATTACTTAAAATTAAAATTCAAGGACAAATATTATGAAAATCCTCCGAAGGGGAATACCTAAGATTTAAAATGCATTCTTTACATTGCTTAACCTGTTTGTGCTACAAAAGGAAAGGGAAAGAAAGACAAATATACAATTTGAAATGTCATCCAGTTTCAGCAGGGCTGAACCAAAGTCAGAGTTATTATATTTTAAGAAAAAAACTGAAACATCAGGTGTGACATATAGTAAATGATTTGGATCAATTCTAAATGAATGTTTATTAATAGAACACAAGTCTACTTTTGAGATTTGAATGTATTAGATGTGCTTATTATTCTTTACATAGTTTATTAATGTGAAACTAAAGAAACTTTTGAAAAATATTTTTGTGAAAATCATTTATTTTTAGCTTTGTATTGTTGAAATTTTCTTAGAATATATGAAAACATAAGATCTATTATCTACATATTATTGGAAAATTGTTTTTTATTTTTAATAACTGTTTTCTGGAAAGTGGTCTTAATAAGAAAAGTAACAAAACTTCACAATTATTTTAATGTGTGGTTCAAATTATACTGAATATGTTTGCAAAAATCTATAAATGTCTATTCTTTTTTTTCCCTCTAAGCTGATATTTTCTTGCAGATATTTGTTTTAAAGGTACTTTTTAGCATTTCAATAGTGACAAAGACATTTGTGTTCACCAAAAGAAAAAAGGCAAAGCCATTTTAAAATGATCACTTCTAATTGCCAAATCTTATATTTATGGCACAAAGTAGAAAATATGGGCCATATAAAGGAGGGATTTTTAGTATATTCTATGGTATATATTTAATTCTCTAAGGTATACAATGTGATGTTCAAATTCTGACAGTAATTAAATTAGGTTTGATTTAACATTTACAGTGATCCTACAGGATATATTATGCTTTTCAGGGTAGAGTCATGTATTCTCTGTATCCAAGAAATATATGATTATGTGAAGACACAATGAATAAAGCAACCATTATTTTCATTTACGAGATAGAGCGATGGATTGCTGGCATCTATGTATATTCTGCAGAAAGGTTCATAAGTGTTAGCTCAGCTTTCATAAAATTTACGGTACAGCCAGTGACACCACTTGAGTACCAGGAACCATGATGGGCATCAGTAACATAAAAATGCATAATCCTCAATTGGTTCTGCAAGCACTTATTGGCTGACAATTTGCCAGACCCTAAGCTAGGTGTTGTGAATATAAAAAATAAGTCAGAATTTCTGCCTTCAAAGATCGCAGAGAGGGAAAAGATATGAAAATAGAGTTCAAAGGAATGTTAAAGTTATTGTGATGCAGGCATAGATAAGATATAAAGCAAACAAATGTAAGATGTCAAATATCTGTAATAGCCGAAAGAAAAGGGGTTTCATGTAGAAGATATAAAGGAGCCATCTTCAAAGGTGATTTTGTTTTCAGCAGTAAATAGAGGGGAGAGTGTACACCTGGCCTGGGCAGCATGATTGCAAATTTTAAAAACCAGAGAAGTGATTGTGTTTAAGTAGAAAAGAAATGTATCGGGACGAGTGTTGTGGTGCAGCAGGTTAATCTGCCATTGGTGATGCTGTCAACCCAGACTGGAATGTCGGTTTGAATTCCTACTGCTTAGCTTCTGATTCAGTGTCCTGTTAATGATTCAGGGAAGGCAGCAGGAGAAGGCCTGAGTGCTTGAGCCTCTACACCCATGTACGAGGTAGGAGGCCCAGATGGAGCTCTGGGCTCCAGGCTCCTGGCTTCAGCCTGGTCCAGTCTTTGCCTTTGCGACCATTTAGGGAGTAAACCAGCAGATGTTAGATCTCTTTCTCACTCTGTATTTCCTTGTCTCTTTGTCACTCTGCATTTCAAATGAATAAAAGAAAATATTTTTCTTTTTTTTAAAAAAGAAAGAAATGTAAGGACAATAAAAATGATGAAAGAATAACAAAGTGCCTAGCTCTTTTAATTAAATTGTTCCAGGTACTGTACTGCTCCTTTACACACACTAAATCATTCAAAACACTAAAAACAAGTGTTCATATCACCACTGAAACTGATGAGCAAACTGTGATTCAATGAGAGGGAGAGATTTCCTCAAATTTACATGCTGTCTTAACTAGCATGCATTTTTTATTTTACCCTATACTTTATTGCCTACAAATGAAGTAGTCCCTACCCTTGGAGTTTGCTGTCTTAGCTAAAGAGACAGCCTCATGGAGCATTTCCCTGAACATCATGTAGCAGCTGGACTGAAGAGAGGGCAGAGTCTATAGGGAGTACAGAATAGAGGACTGGGTCAACTAGGAAGGCTCCTGAGAAATGCAACCTGTTACCAATAGTGGGTCTTACCCTTTTAAGTTACCTTGTGGTGTACGATGTAGAAACACCTTAAGATTTATTTATTTATTTATTTATTTATTTATTTATTTATTTATTTTTGTTTATTTTAAAGGCAGAGAGAGAGCTTTCATCCACTCTTCCACTCGCAGAAATCCTGCTATATTCAGGCCTGGTTCAATCTCAGGTCAGGAGCCAGGAACTTCTTTGGGGTCTCCCACATGGGTGGTAGGAACCCAAGTACTTGAGCCATAATCTGTGTCCTCCCAGAGTCTTCATCAGTGGGAAGCTGCACTGGAAGCAGCAGTGGGACTTGAACTTAGTTACTTAGATTTGGAATGTGGTCGTCACAAACAGTGGTGTAACTAATCTGCTGTACCACAATGACTGCCCCTATTAAAAGAGCTTTTAAATTGCTTTTATCCTTTCTTTCCTTTAAGTGGGAAATACGTCAGATTTCTAGTATACAAACTGAAAATATCCAAACATTCATTTCTAAACCTGACTTTTGGCAGCCAGAGCATAAGCACGAAACATAAATTGTACAGATAAAACATTTCAGTCCAAGATTCTGAATCAGAAGGAGGTAATCCACAGGGGCAGGGGACTGTTCATAAGTCACTCTAGAAATGTGATCATGGCCTCACACAGCCAGTGGCTGCGGGGTCTGTAATAGCATGCTGGCACTGGAGAAGTGACCACAAGTCTTTTCTCAAAAATATGACTTAGCCTATTATGATTCTCAAGCCCTCTTTGGCTCCTGCCCACTTCCTTTGCCTCCCTCTATGGTATTCTAGATTATGTGATGTATTCCGTATATGCCCAATCAATTACACTCTCATGTTAATCAGAATCATCTATTTCCAGCCAAAAACGTGATGAATAAAGTGGATTTTCTAACACAAGAATGTCTCCTCAGTATTCCTACTTAGTATTTTCTGTGATGAAAATATAGTTCAAGAAACTTTGTTTACAATAAATACCAACTGCATTGTGCCTTTAAAAACAGCATGTTATAACAAAAATGAGAAAAGTTATTGCTTATTTCTTTGTTTTCTGTTTTATTCCATTTATGTGGGTTGAGTGCTTTCCTGCTGTTGGTAATGTGCAAAAGCACAAGGAATATGATGCACAGACACAATGTTTATGAGGCTGTTGACAAAGGATTCAAAATCCAATTTCTTGCCAAGGTTTATGCAGAGGCCATAATCACACATTTGTTATTGTCTTCTTTTTTAACAGCTCACCTTATAGAGTTTCATGCCACAGAACAATAAGCTACATTCAAATATTGTAGGATCTTTGAAGACGTGCTTTTAGAGATAATTATTGGTCCAGTTTTCATGGGCCTTTACAACACCATGATATGGAGAAGAAGAGGAAAATTAAGGATTTAAACTTCTTGACCTTACAACAAACCTAACAATCTTCCTTCCAAAGACATCATCTGTAACATGGACTTTTTTACTTACATGCAAAGTCACTCAATAAGTTACTCTAAACTTTCAGGTCTGGAAAAAATATCTCATTCTTGATAAATTTTTTTCACTTCCTTTTTCATTTTTGATAAATAAGACTAACATGATATACTTTCCATTTCTTGCTTAGAGTTGTTTATAATAAGGGGGGGAAAAGAAACAAAAAAAGTCTACAGTAGTGGCTACCTCTTATGAATATCTATTTCAATTAATTCATCACTAAAATGTATTTATATATAGAAAAATGCTTCCATTAAAAGATATTGTATTGCACCCTTATTCAGTTTAAACCCATTCAGAAAGCATTTGTAGTTATTTCCAGTACTTCAAAAACAATATCCACACGCAAAATGAAAAGGCAGAGCCTGTTGCTTAGAAACTATTGAGAATTTCAGGAGGATAGTAGCGGTACATTAAAGCAACTGTGGATAAGAAGAGGGGGCCTGTGTGATTGCACAGATCACATGCCCATGAAGCAATCCCTGTTCTCTACGCTCAGGGTATCCCTTCCAGGAACCTTTTGGCCTTCACCTGCTCTCACGTTTGATGTTAAACTGCTCCTGCCAGATCCATGACCTTCTGTGGGGAGGTTTGCTGCCCAACATCCCCACCACCCTAAAACAAACAAACAACAACAACAACAACAACAACAGGAGTGGGCATTTAGATGCAGCAGGTCAAGCTGCTGTTCGGGATGCCTGCATCCCATATTGGAGTGCTGGTCAAGTTCCGGCTGTCCCATTTCAGATCCATGTGGGAAACCTGGCTGGCATTCCAGGCTCTTGCCTCAGGCCTGGCCCAGCTCTGACTGCTGTGAGCATTTTGGGATTGATCAGTGGGTAAAAACTCTCTCTCTCAGTCTCTCCTTCTCTCTCTTTCTTTCTCTCTCTCTCTCCCTCTCCTTTTCTCCCTCCCTCTCTCTCTCTCTCTCTCTCTCTCTGTCACTTTAACATTCAAACAAACAAGCAAGCAAACCTTTCAAACCAAACCTACACTACGTAAACTGTCTTGTCTCCTCAGATTACAATAGACCACAAAGGGAAATAGACTTTTATAACACAAACTGCTTTTCTTTACACATTTTCTCTAAAGCAGATGCCTGCCTGGCAGAGAGTATGCAGAGCCCTCAAGACATGCTGTAGGGGAATGTCTATGTCTACCTCCAGGTCTCTTGTTGAAAGGTCACAGAAATAGTGTCAATAAATCTGTCTTTTTTACCTCTTATAGAACAATCTGCTATAGTTTTGTCTGAAATTATTTATTCTCATGGTGAATGTCTGAAAGGAAACTGATTAACAATTATCTCTGCAGGGTGGGATTAAGGAATTATTAATGTTGTTATTACTTTTCTTACTACTAATATATCTTTACTTTTCTATGGTATTCTTACTTCTCATGAGTTGCTAGAAAAATAACCTCTAACATTTTAAAATAAAAAAATAATTTGTTCCTTCAAAACAGAATTGTATAAATGATGATGACAAATTTCTATGTAAACTTAAAATATGTGAAAACTCCTACTTTATAACAATAGCAGTTTGGGTCAATATTTGGATAAAATCATTAGGTTGTAAGAACTATTACTATGTCTGCTCTGTTCATACCTGCACAGGTGAGCTCACATATGCAAGATCATAGCTATCAGCTCACTGAACGATGTTCCAGATGTCTCAACCAATGAGAACTATTAACTTGTGGTTTATGAGTGGCCTACATTTTGCTTTTCACCATCTCAGGGTTATTTGATGTTCTCTTTCCAATACTTTATCTTCCTAAGACTTTGCTTCTCAGGGGTAAACATTACTGTTGGTCATAAAAGGGGTTGACTCTCTTATCCAATTAAAACTTCTAGGAAAAATTGACAAATGGTGGTTAAAAATCACAAAAATAAAGACCAGATGATGTTATGAATGTGCAGTAACACAGGACTACCCATAACAGAGCTTTTTCTGTTTACCTATCTTACTACTTACCTGCCTATCTATCTGTATCATTATTGCTCTAATTCTGAATACTAATTTGCTAAACACCAACACACAAAAACAACTAGCAAAAATTTCAAGAAGGAAACCAAATATATGTGTGTGTGTATCAGGGGTGGGGGACACAGATAAACACAGGTTTTTTAAAAAAAAATCATGCATACCCTTAGTTTGTTTCCTAATTTGAACAACAAAGGGAGAAACACACACACACTCTCTCTCTTTCTCTCTATAAGCAGAAAAATGGACACTGACTAGATGTTTGCTATATTAAGAAAACATAATTGCTTCAGGTGTGATAACAGTAATATGGTTATGCTTTTTAAAAGAATCATTGTGCTTTAAATATACTAGAATATTACAAAAAGAAAGTATATGATATCAGATTGGCTTCAAAATCAGTGAGGGTCCGGCACTGTGGCATAGCAGGTAAAGCCGCCGCCTACAGTGCCAGCATACTCTATGGGCATTAGTTCAAGTCCTGGCTGCTCCACTTCCAATCCAGCTCTCCGCTATGGCCTGGGAAAGCAGTAGAAGTTGCACAGACGTGGGAGACTCATAGGAAGCTTTTGGTTCCTGGCTTTGGATCAGTGCAACTTCGGCCATTGTAGCCACCTGGGGAGTGAATTACCTCTGCCTCTCTGTAACTCTGCATTTCAAATAAATAAATCTTAAAAAAAAAATCAGTGGTGAGAAGAATGTATAGTATGAACATGTATGATTGGCTCAGAGCTGATAAGCTACTGAAGTTAGATGGTTGTGGATGAGGACTGATTATACTGATCTTTCCACTTCTGTTCATTTTTCATTCTTTTTAAAGAGATTTATTTCATTTACTTGAAAGAATAATAGGGAGAGTGGGAGACACACACTCACACACACACACACACACAGAGATCTTCCATCTGCTGGTTTGCTCCCCAATTGGCCACAATGGCAAGAGCTGGTCAAGGCTAAAGCCAGGAGCTCAGAACTCCATCCAGGTCTCCCACATATATACTTGGGCAGTCTTCCTCTGCTTTCCCAGGTGCATTAGCAGGGAGCTCAAACAGCAGCAGCTGAGTCAGGACTTAAACTAGTATTCTAATATGGAATTCCAGCATTGCGGAAGGCAGCTTAACCCACTGTGCCACAATGCCAGCCCTTCTTTCTGCTTTTGAATGTGACTGAAATTCTTTCATAATAAAATATGTATATGTAATTATATATATGTATGTAAACGTATATATGTATGTGTATTTGTGTGTTTATCAAAGCCAGGTACCTCAGAATGTCCTGTAACAATGAAATAAAAAAAAAAAGTTTTGGTAAAAAAATTCTTTTCATTCATTCATAGATTTTTCTTCATATTCCATGAACTTTTTTAAGATCCTCTCATTTCTATAACCAATATTTATATCTGTCTATCTATCTGTCTGTCTAATTGTATAAAACCTTTCAATATCTTTGCAATTGTGAACAGTGGTTTGTGGAGCATTTCCTTTGTAATGGGTCCTATAGAAAGTGTTTTGCTTGAATTACCATTTTTAATTCAACCACAGTCCTGCAAGGTTGGTGTTAGTTTATGTCTATCTGTTTTGTAGATGAGATTTACACAGAGAAAGTAACTCTGGTTGCATAGGTAATAAATGTTTGACCCACCTCTACCAAGGCAATTATTAATAAAACAGTTTTCATAAGATGTTCTGAAGAAAAACCCAAACAGGAACTGTCTTCCTATCCTGGGACTGAGTATCAGCTCTGCCACTGTTTTTATTGGCCTTGGCAACACTTTGCACTGTGTGGATAATCAATTTCGTTTGTTGTGGACATTATCGAGCCTACCTCATAACTTCCATTGCTACATTTAAAGTAAAATAAAATAATTCATGTAAATTATTTTCTTCCTTTAAATTCCAGAAGAAGTGAAAGAATTCCTTTCTTGTTTTTGTTTCTCCTTAGTAAACTCTGTGTGTGTTTGTGTATGTTTCTTTTGTCCTGGTCAAAAAATCAAGGCATACTTGGGTGAGAGACTGCTTTCCCCAAGTTATTTGAAAGTCAAGAAGTTCAAACTACAGTCCAGACAATGAGGTAAAATCCTGTTGAGAGACAGAATTTTTGCTGACCCATTCCTGTCCTGGCACCCGAGGGTGAGAGAGCACTCGAGAGCTGAGCAGCAATCAGCAGCCCGTTTCCTCTCTTCAGTGGACTAGAGATACTAATTGCCTAATAATCCCCCCTACTCTGCCTAGTTTCCCACTCCAAAGGCTCTCTTCATTATATCTGTTGTTTATGGCCAAACCAATGTGTTATATTTAGAAATCAAACAAAGAATTCCCCCTCCCTTGATATTTTCAAGTTTTATGGAGCTGTTAAACAATGAACAAGAGAAATTATTATTGTTAAAAATGGAAAAAAAATTCAGTGACATAGAACTTCAAGACAGCGTTTCCCTTAGAAGCCATGAATAATGTAGTTATGGTAATGGAACTGCTATTCATAATTATGAACACTTCATTCCTCCACATGTTCTCATGTCACACAGAGCAGGCTGGTGAGATCTGGTCTGCTTCTGATTGTTTTAACTGTGTTTTGCATTATAAATTATAGCTTATTCAATCCTGACTACCTCAACTGTTCGGCAGTTATTGGCAATGTTAAAGGTAATAGCAGCATGTTCCCTAACCTCCCCTCAGAACTGAATTTGGCTCTTAAGTTGGCGCATGGAGTTTAGTCTCAATCAAGAGTTACATCTAGTCTATAATGAGTTCCTCAATTACTTACTTTATTTTGTAATATTTAAAAATGTGCTTTTTCATTTGAAAGGCAGACAGAGAGATGGACAGACAGACACGCAGAGGAGGAGGGGGCAGAGATAAAGATCAACTTGATCACTCTCCATATGCCTACAACATTTAAGTCAGGGCCTGGCAGAATACAGGGGCACAGAGAATACAGGGGCACAGAGAACGATCCAACATGGGAAGTGAGATACACAGCAGACCCATAGAATGGCAGATGTCCTAAGCAGCACTCTGGCCTCAGAATCAGCCCTTAAGGCACACAGATCTGGCTGAAAAGCCCATGATAGTATTTCAGGCATGGAAAGCCAAAACACTCTGTCAAACAAACAAACAAACAAACACAAACACCTAAATGAAAGATCTCCGCGAGTGAGATCCCAGTGAAAAGAACAGGTCATCAAAGAAGGAGGTACCTTTCTCTGAAGGGAGGAGAAAACTTCCACTTTTTTTTTAACTTTTATTTAATGATTATAGATTTCCAAAGTACAGCTTATGGATTACATTGGCTTCCCCACCCCCCCACCCCCAGTGACTTCCCTCCCACCTGCAACCCTCCCCTTATGACCTTGTCTAAATATAATCAGAGTCGGTGAACACAAAAGGCTTCCATAGCCTTGGAAACTCATGATAAGAGCCTAGGGTGATTACTGATGCCATAAACAAGAGTGTCCATTTGTTAAGTCAACAACAGGAGTCACTGTGCACTTACTCCTCATGTAGGATCTCTGTCCTAAATGTGCTGTACATTGTGATTTAATGCTATAACGAGTACTCAAACAGTATTTTTCACTTTGTGTTTCTATGTGGGTGCAAACTGTTGAAATCTTTACTTAATGTATGCTAAACTGATCTTCTGTATATAAAGAAAATTGAAAATGAATCTTGATAAGAATGGAAGGGGAGAGGGAGTGGGAAAGAGGAGGGTTGCGGGTGGGAGGGAAGTTATGGGGGATGGGGGGGGAAGCCATTGTAATCCATAAGCTGTACTTTGGAAATTTATATTAATTAAATAAAAGTTAAAAATATAAATAAATAAATTTAAAAAAAGAAACCTTTTATTTAATGAGTATAAATTTCATGAGTACATCTTTAGGAATACAGTGATTCTTCCCACCATACCTGCCCTCCAACCCCTACTCCCTTCCTACTTCCTCCTCCCTCTGCCATCCCCAGTCCCATTCTCCATTAAGATTCATTTTCAGGGCCAGCTCTGTGGCACAGCAGGTTAAAGCCCTGGCCTGAATCCCCCGCATCACATATGGGAACCAGTTCTAGTTCTGGCTACTCCTCCTCCAATCCAACTCTCTGCTATGGCCTGGGAAAGCAACAGAAGGGCCCCTGCACTCACCTGGGAGATGTGGAAAAGCTCCTGGATCCTGAATCCAGAACAGCTCAGCTCTGGCAGTTGCAGCTATTTGGGGAATGAACCAGCGATGGAAGACCTCTCTCTCTGTCTCCCTCTCTCTCTGTCTCCCTCTCTCTCTATCTCCATCTCTCTGTAACTCAGTCTTTGAAATGAATAAAAATAAGTATTTTTTAAAAGAGTAAGAAAAATTTTTGTAAAAAAATTCATTTTCAATTAACTTTACACATAGAAGACCAACTCTTCACTAAGTAAAGATTTCAACTATTTGCACACACACACACACACACAAAATATGTTTTAAAAATGTTTGAGAACAAGTTTTACAGTTAAATCTCATAGTATGACTCATTTAGGACAGAGGTCCTGCATGGGGAGTAAGTGCACAGTGACTCCTGCTGTTAATTTAACAATTAGCACTCTTATGTATGACATCAGTGATCACCTGAGGCTCTTTCCATGAGTTACCTAGGCTATGGAAGCCTTTTGAGTCCACAATCTCCATCAGTATTTAGACAGGCCATAGGCAAAGTAGAAGTTCTCTTCTCCCTTCAGAGAAAAGTATATCCTTCTTTGATGGCCCTTTCTTTCCCCTGGGTTCTCATTCACCTAGATCCTTCATGTAGGAAAAAAATTTTTTTTTGCCTTAGTACCTTGGCTTTCCATGCCTGAAATGCTCTCATGAGCTTTTCGGCCAGAACAGAATGCCTTATGGGCTGATTCTCAAGTGAGTGTGCTATTTAAAGTGATTGTCATTCTATTAGTCTGCTGTGTGGAGTGATAGCATATCTTTAAAACTAATGACATATTTGAATCTCTACTTTTTCATGCAAATAAGTCTGAAAGTACAAGATTAACATATTTCTTTAATTTTGAGTATTTAACTGGCATGTATAAGTTCACACAACCAATTGCTCACTAACATTGGAGAGTGGATTGATAGATTATTCAAATAAATCATTAAGCCCGGCACTGGTTCCAAAAGTTTTTACATTTTTGGCAAACATATATTTGAAAAATAAGAAAAAGGAACATTGATATGTTAACCAAAAAAGAGCATTAATAAAGAAACATAATTAAAAATGAGAAGAAAGAGGATGAAAGCAAGAGGAAACATAAGAATACAAAAGCATTTTAGATGCCACCATTAAACCCCAAAATATACACATTAATGCCAAAATTTAGAAAATACATTATATTTGTAGATAAAAGTACATTTTTCTTTCAGTCAATTCAGTATACTTAGTTCACTCTCCTGTTTTATTTTATTTTTCTTTTTATCTTTTAAAAAAATGTTATGTAAGGTATACAAATCTCATGTATTTCAAGTATGCAGATTTAGAATATAGTTAAACATTCCACCCTACTCTCATTCCTGCCTGTGCTCCCACCCTCTCTCCTCATTCCTCTCAATCATTCTCTTAATTTTTACAATGGTCTACTTCATACTCACAAGATTAACCCTACACTAAGTAAATTCGGTCTGGCCGTAAATTTGTACACTGCCTCCTTTCTATTCTGCGCCCTTTTTTCCTAACATTTTTGGTGTCCTGTGAGATCTAAGCCTGGATCAAGGTGTAACTATTTTAAATTAGGCCTCCATCTTGTAACTTGGGCCAGACCAGGCCCTGAACCCTAAGCCAGAAGCTCCTAAAAGTAAATAAATGAACTCCCCTTGTGATAAACTCTCCTAGCAACAGCAGATAACAGAGAAATACCTAGAGTTCCTGGTGTCTTCTCAGGGCAGATAAGGTCATTAATAGCTTCCTGAGACCCTGCAGTTCGGCACATATACCCCAGCAGCTTGGACCCTATGCTTCGGCCAATCAATTCAAAAGGCATCAACCCCAAAGCCATCCAACCACCTTTAGTAGGTCCTTTCCCGACACTGGATGCACTAATCAGTTCTAAGAGATGTCCTTTGAATTCCCGTGGGATGAGATGATTTGCTAAATGGTACCATGATGTATAGAATGTCTCTAAAAACCCTACAAAAACCCTGTTAACTGAAGGGTCAGGGCTCTCAATTCAGACCCGCTGCGTCGGTGTTGATTGAGAGTCCAGATCCCGACCTGCAGTAAAATTCTCGTGCGCTTTACAGCAGTATCGGCTCCTTGGTGGTCTTTGGAGACAACTGAACTGGGCATAACAGTCCCATGTGAGGAGGCACTAATCTACGCCTCTTTTCCTAAAACCAGATCTCTCTAAGGTTAAGAATGAATGATGGGGGCCGGCACCGTGGCACAGTGGGTTAATTTTCTGCCTGTGGTGCCCGCAGCCGATGTGGGCGCTAGTTCTAGTCCCAGCTGCTCCTCTTCTAATCCAGCTCTCTGCTGTGGCCTGGGAAAGCAGTAGAAGACAGGCCAAGTCCTTGAGCCCCTGCACCTGCATGGGAGGCCCAGAAGAATCTCCTGGCTCCTGGGTTCGGATTGGCGCAGCTCTGGCCATTTCAGCCATTTGTGGAGTAAACCGACAGAAGGAAGACCTTTCTCTCTCTCTCTCACTGTCTGTTAACTCTACCAGTCAAATAAATAAATAAAATTTAAAAAAAAAGAATGAATGATGACCCAGAATTCCTTTCTGCTACATTTAGGAGCATTACTATGTAACTCATGGTTATTGATTGCTTACTGAGTAAAAGACAGTATGTTTGGCTTTCTAAGAGAATTAATATTTAAAGAGTTTGCAATACAAGGTAGCAAGCTAAAGCTGAAGAATATGTAAACAGTTCTAGCCCAGATATAAAATTATACATATGCTAGGTTTTCAGTGAAAGGGGAGTCTTGAATCTTAACTTGCTACAAGCTTACAAGCTGTGTCACTTGGAGCAAGTTCCTTAACCTCTTTGAGCTCT
This sequence comes from Oryctolagus cuniculus, assembly GCF_051225735.1. Taxonomy (NCBI): domain Eukaryota; kingdom Metazoa; phylum Chordata; class Mammalia; order Lagomorpha; family Leporidae; genus Oryctolagus; species Oryctolagus cuniculus. The sequence goes on along the minus strand of NC_142884.1, from coordinate 55,839,296 downwards.
GGTTTGCTTAAATGTAAAATGAATGCTAATGATGCTTATCTCTTTGCCTCACTGTGAGATTTAAATGAGAAAAAAAGTGCTTAGTGCTAAATAAATGTTAATTTACTCACCCCTGCTAACTGTCCTAGCCCCCTGGCTTTTTCTTCTTTTTCTGCAAATACTTGCCTGAGCCCCAAATTTAAACTTTCAAACTTCCTTAGCCTCCACACTTCAAATTGCAGGTGAGGAAGATGTTAAGTGTTACCTTGGAGGTCAAGATTGCATTTCAAACCCAATCATAACCTTATATAATGAATAAATAATTAATAGTGCACTTTCCCCTAAGGTATTAAGTACTTTATTTCTCAGAGTTTCTCTACAAAAAACATAAGAACATTATAGAAAGAAACAAACCAACATCACTTGAGATTATACCCAAGATTTACTAAACCAAACAAGGCACAAGAACAGAGGTTGCTCGTACAAATTATTTCTTTCTTCAATTTAATTGGAGACTCACCTTAACACCTGCTTCAGAAAAGTATCTTTTGGAGATTAGAGATGAGAAAGTAGAGTTAAATGATAGAGTTTCCCAGGGTTACTAACCTCATCCATGGAATGGTTCCAGTTCCAGATCTCACTACTAAGGAGCTCATCAGCATTTGCGGTTGAAAGGAATCCATTGTTTCTCGTTGTTGGTATTGTTAAGGTTGAGCTAAAGCTCACTCTGTATGTATTTCAAGTTTGGCTTAAAGGTTTCTCCTCCGATAGTAAACTGTAATCCATCTTTGTTAGCAGGGATAGGTTGCTTGAGGTTCTTGTCTTTGGGCAAGAAAGAATTCAGACTGGGGAGAGAGAATAGTAGTAAGCAAGGGAGCAAAGTATAATGAAGGGAGTGTACCTGATAGGCCAGGTGGGCATCTCAGGAAATGGCTGGAAGCTCAAACTGCATTCAGTCTGGAGTTTTTATGGATGTTGGGTGTTGGCTCTCTTTCTCCATCCCCATATCTTTTGTGGAATATTGCTGAGTGGAAGGCTTTCTGAGTGTGGAACCCCTCCTGGAACTTCACAGATTCAAAATAGTTCTACCTATGGACAGACTATATAGCCAGAGAAAAAAAGTGACATACAGAAACTGGAAGTGAGAAGAAATAGCCTGATTGATTATAGCTCATGTCTGTCTTAATTTGAACATGGGAGACCTAGATAGAGTGTCACTTGCTGTATCCGGGGGTGTGGATTAACAGAAATATGGAATTGGAAGCAAAGCCAGAAGTCTACCTGGAGAACTATGGGATGCAAATTTCTTAAGTGGTATCTTAACCACTGTGTCAAGCACCTGTTGCCATGGAAATCTTTTTTTTTTTTTTCCTTAACATCAACTGCATGAAAACAGAGAGTAAAACAGTTGTTAACATAGTTTGGGAGGGAGGTGAAAATGGAACAGTTTAAGTCAGCAGATGCAAAGTTGCACTTATGTAGCATGAATAAATCTAGATTTTATTGTACAGAAAGGGGACTAAAGTTAATCATTCATCATTATAGCCTGAAAATTTGGCAACAGAATCAGAATTAGGTGCCTTTAACCTCCACCCCCCAATACACACACATATAAAAGTAACTATGAGGTGATGTATATATTAATTTTCTTGACTTCAGCAGTCATTTACTGAGCATATGTATGTTAAAATATTATGCTGTACAATTTGAATATATCTTATTTTAGAATTTGTGAGACTACAGTGAGCTTTTTGCTAGTATACTTTCTAGTACATGCGCAATAATATCTATGTTTTTTGATTATTATTATTGCTATGATTATTTCTATTTTAAGTATAAGATCCATAGGGAGAGGAAACTGTTTTTTTCTTATTCATTACACTGGTAATTGTGAAGACAGATAACAGATCCAAGATACTTGTTAAATAACAGAAATAAATAATTTCCACACATATATCCTCACTGAAGTGACTCTCTCATACTGTATGCTAAAATGAGAAAGCCAATAAAATCAACAATTACACTGAATATTCAAATCTTGCAACAAAATGTTGTGCAAGGCAGTTGGCCAAATAGATGACCATCAGGATTTCAATGGTCAGTGTGAGCACCAGTGGGCCTGTTGCCATTCCCTGCAGGACAGATTTTAATTCCATCCTTGGAACACTCTCAGATTCTGTTGCATAGTGAAATATTTCTCTTATTCAAAATACATTTCTTAATAAAAAATAAAGCTTAGGAAGAAACAAATTTGAAAGATAGGAATATGAATTTTCTGCTCCAAAACAAGTACCACACCTAAAGGAAGACGAGGGTGCTGACAATCACATAGGATGCTTCATCAGGAGAGCTGGGACCTCTCCCTCCTTGTCAGATCACACCAACTTGCATTTTTCTCATCAACAGGCTTTCATATATTTGCTACAGAGTACATAACTGAGCCCTGGAATTATCTTTACCACAATACAACATATTCCGATTCATAGAAAACAATGATCTTGAAGGATAAAACAATCTTACAACTGGGAGTTCATATATAATCTGTTCTGAAAGACAAGCCCTACCAGAATTGCCTAGAGAGGTTACAAAAAAAAAAATATAAGTGCTTACCAACCTCCATACTTACCTACATATAATGCACACCATCTTCTCTACTATTCTGGAAAGTGTGACGAGAAAACAACTTTTTAACAAGTATCTCTGATTATTCTGCTGCCCTGAGCATTTTCAAGAACCACTGTCTTCATCAAAGTTATTAGCTTGAAGGCTGGGATGAGTGAATCTCAGAAGATGAGAACACCTTAGTTACTGGCAGGGCCTATCTTCTGTGCACCATTCCAATAATATTTCCAGTGCACAATATAGCATCTTTATCATTGTTCCAGCCTCCTTTTATTTTTGATGGCACAGTTAAATTTCTAGAACCCTGGATTTCCTGACTTCTTTTCAAACTCCGGTTCCCAGTTATGGCATTTAAATTTATATGTAATCACACAATTATAATTTTAATGATATGCCTATTTATCTGGGATCACATATTTCAAACAAGAAAAGATTAGGGATTGTATAGAAATAGGATTTAGAAGAAATCAGAATGATGGAATGAATACAAATGGTTTTAAGTAGTATGAAGCCTGACAATATAACTTTTTTGAGTTGTATTTTTAAATACAAGATGAACTACTATATAGTACTCTTATGATTCATACAATTTTAAAATTATTATGAAAGTCCCATTGAATACGTAGATCTTTATTACTTAAAGTGCTATGTGGATTTAAGAAAAATAATATGGAATTTACGTAAAACTTTCATTAGTATGGTTGTGATACATTTTAGCAAAAAAAGCAAGTATCAGTATTGGGTACCAATGATTGTTTGATTCTCTGAAGCCCTGTTTCTTCAAGTCAGAACAAAATCTTGAGAGAGATGCCCAACAGCATTGAACTGGCATTCAGGTCCCAAAGTTTTTTCAGATATGACATTTAGAGTTCAGACATTCTTGATTGCCATTACCAAGTACAATGTTCATGATAAGTGTGTTGAAGGTCTCCATTTTGAACCTGTATTGATTCATGATATGCTACAAATTTGAAACGTGATCACATATGTGAAATGTTTTACTGTGGTGTTCCCCATTTGGTGAATATTTATTGATGTCATATTTATGTTTACTTGATTTAACTTGAACCTCTGGTCCTTCAGGGGTTGCTATATAAACTTAGCAAATCCTCCTGACATTCTGAGCATTGGATTACTAACATTATTGGTAATTTGCAGCTGGAAGATATGTGAGAAACAGAAGATGGAAAAGCTCTCTTAAAGCTCTACAATAGCCATCAATAGTTATCTATGTACATAATTACTAACATTTTAAAAATTTACTTCAAAATTGACATATATTGACATCAGCCTGGAAATCATTGTTTTATTTATTTATTTATTTGAAAAGCAGGGTTACAGAGAGAGAGGGAGAGAGAGAGAGAGAGAGATCTTACTTCTGTTGGTCACTCTCTAAATGCCCTCAACATCCAGAGCTGGGCCAGGCCAAAGCCAGGAGCCAGGAGCTCCACCCAGGACTCACATGTGGGTGGCAGGGATCCAAGCACTTGGGCCATCATTACTACTTTCCAAGGCACATTAGCAGGAAGTTGAATCAGATATGGAGCAGCCAGGACTTGAACTGACACTCTGATAAGTGATGTAAACATCATAAGTGGCAGCTTAACTCACTGCACAATGCTGTATTACAATGCTCGTCCCCGAAAATTACTATTTTGAACCCTCGGGAAAACTGAATTACCCATTCCTGTTGTTAGCCACTATGTTTATATCTCTTAGGATAGAAGTAGCATTGCTCATCTTTTATCCTCCTGTTAAAAACTCATTTGTTAGAATCAAATAATTCTAGAATTGGAAAGGCAACAAACATACAAATTTGAACACTATAGAAAGTTAAGAGACAAATGTCATAGTTCACTTGAGAGGAAAGAAGCAGCAGCAGGAGTATGATTATCTCTCTTAAATATCAGAAGTGAGACATGCTGTGTTGGCGAGAGCTACAAAATGCAGAGGTAGGCCTAACAAAAAGCAATCAGATTCTGAAATATAAAACAAAATTCTTTAAAGCTGAGTTTCCCATTGCTATGAGGTTTCAAGAAGGCTTAGTGTTAATATGGCTGCTTTTAGATGATGGAAAATCAGAAGAGATTTCCATCTCCCTCTTTCTATCACTGTTTTACTGCTTTTCTTCCTTTTTGTCTTTCTCCTTGTCTTCTTTACTTCCCCCTTTCCTTCTCTCTTTCGCTCATTTCTCCTTTTCCAACTGTCTCTCCCTTCATCTCTACTCTTTTTTTTTCTGCTTTGACCTTTTTAATATTCTTTTCAATACTGCTTAACATAATTTTCAAAAATCTAAAATAGAGATGGCTTATTGATGGGAGTATCATCAATATCCCACAATGTGAATTTTGCAGAAGAGGACATCAGTGTCGCTGCTAATCATTTTATCAAAATTGTAACATTTATTTATTTGAAAGCTAGAAACACACACTGGAGAGAGACAGAAGAGATAGAGAGGGAGAGAGAGAAAGAGACATCTTCCATTGCTGATTCACTTTCCCAGTGCCCCCAACAGCTTCAACTGGGCCACACCAGAACCAGGAACCCAGAACTAAACTAGGTCTCCCATGTGGTTGGCAAAGATTCAAATAGTGGATCCATCATCTGCTGTCTCCCAGGTTGTGCATTAGCAGGAAACGTAAACAGGAAGTGGAGTTGGGACTTGAATGCAAACACCCTGATAAGTGGTGCTAATCTTATAAATACCACATCATGTAAATACCTACCCCAATTCTGGTATTTTAAAAACATTCTAATTCCTAGCCCTGCCTCTTATTTCTGTTTCTTACTATTTCTTAAAATAAGGTAGGCGAGTGAAAAGATGTTCTTATCCCTGTTTGGATGCTTCACTAAAACAAGTTAGACAAGAAAAGAGAAGACCATCCAACTATTCAAAAAGTGTGATGTCAGACTCTTCAAATAGGAAGGACATAAGTAGAATATTCAGGTAAAAATGATCAAATGTAGTCCAAAGAAACTGTATTCATAGTCAAATTTTGGAGTGAAAGTCAAGCTGTGTCTTTAAAATGAAATGGCTTCACATCTAGTGTACAACACCATTAACCTAACCTCCTAAAATGAAAACCAGGGTCTTCTGATCAAGGACATTATTCTTTTATTCAGAAAGTCACCATGGGAACAATCAGTAAGCAAAATAAAATGCTATCAGAAGTTTAGAACTGTGATTTGAGAAGCAATAAAGTCCTGCCAATGCCATGCTGATTAGGGAGATAAGATGTGGGAAGTCTTCTGAACTAACTTAAATTATGGCAGATAAGATACTTCTTGCATATAGAAGTAACAAATACGTAGGTCTATAGCACTGAGGATAACAATTGGTAATCATTCTGTTTCTCTAACAGTCACATATAATTTAAGCATGCTCAATTTATTCAAATCCTCTTGGATAAAGAAGATATGGTTTAAAATATACTAGGCTTAGTGTGAAATATGACTTGGTACATTATTTTTTTGTATTTTAATATAGGCTTATGTTTCATCTTTCCCTGTATGAATCTAATTCCAAAAGATGAAGGATGATAGTTCAGGTCAGTGTATCCCCTGGAAGACGAGTTGCCAAGGGTCCATGTTGGATGAACTTACTTCAGAGTTCAAAGTAATGGTGTTCAATCTTGTAGTTAGAGTTGCCCGAATCTAAAATGTCACCAGATGTTGACCTATATGAACTGAAGTGGAAATATATCCACTGAATGTTTGTTTAAGTATTCATTAAATGTTTATTTAAGTCATATTTATTGAGCATCAAACCTAACCCTTATAATGAGACACAAGCCAGTCTCTCACTATGTTGTATATTTGGCAACCATCTAAGTCTTCTCCACAGGATAAATATGTGAGAAGAAAAACATCCAAGTTGCCTGGGGAACATTAAATTTGCATGTGAAAGCAGTGATAGGGTTTTATTACTTAAAGAGAATGACATGTATGATAACCCATAGTTTCCATTTTGGAAAATGGCTGTAGCAAACCAGTCACGGAGTTTACCTATCTTGTTCCTTTGGAATCTCTCCTAGGCAATTTCTTGTGTATCTTTGAGTGTAACCATAGTGAGTCAAAGAAATATGAATAATCATTTTAAGAAGACATAATCACTGTCCTATATATTTTACTGTATTTTTCCCAATGAAAGTTAGACCTAAAAAGCCATGATTAGTCTTGGGAAATGTATTCTCTTGCTCTCGCGATCTGTCAGCTTGTGGGTCTGGGTGCTTGGCTGGGTTTCTGCCTCCAACATGGAGAGTAGAAGCATTTGTATAACAATGTGGGCCTTTGAAATGCCTATTCCAGCTGCATTTCAGAGAAAGCTTGCCCCAGCTGTAGAATGAATGCCTCAATCTAGGTTACAGCTGGGGTCCTCTCAAGAAGAGTGAAATCTTTCTGGAAAAAAAATGAAAGACAGAAAGAAGATGCCCCACTGGACCAAAAATACATCTTGCGTTTTGTCAAAGACCTGGCAAAATGGCCAAGAATCTACTAAAAGGCATTAAGGACAACATGCGTTAATGCACAGTTTGCTTGCACTTGAATTACAAAAGGAATTTAAGGGAATAACAGAAATGTCTGCTGGCAGTTTGGCAAAAAGGAGAGTTATTTTTCATAACTTTATACACTTTATACAAAAAAACAGTGACTTCATTCAGTCAATAAAGTAACAAGCTCTTCAGTGGGTTTAGTCCCACATGGTGTATACCTGGTTTTCATTTTGAGGTCAATAGAAGACAGACTCAGTATGAAGTGAGGGAGATGAAGTCTAATTTTTATTCCAGGTCATTGCCTTCTACTTAGAGAAGTGTTCTAACTACAGGCACATACAGCATGCACAGAGTGGTAAAGCTTATTTAAAGATGAGGAACACACACACACACACACACACACACACACACATGAGCATAGTTGGGGAATGGACCAGGAAAGGGGGACCAGAAGTAGAGTAACACTTAGCACCTTTTCTCTCCTCCTCTATCCAGAGAGCCTGTTCCTCTAGTATGAGGTCAGAAGGGGAGTGGTTACATGGGCAGGGGGCAGTTTGATTGACAAGGAGGCAGGTATGATTACATGTGGGAGGGGGGTAACTTACAGTTCATGGCCCTAATCTAGCTATCCCATATCAAGTACAGGGCAGAAAATAAAATTAAATCACTAGGAAGAAAAAATAAATAAGTATTGAAAAATAACCTGCCAAAATATGAATTCAGAAATATATAACTAATATTCATTTTCATCAAATGAGAGAGTGATGGGACATAGACATCTTAAAACCTTACCTGAAAATTTGAATGTAAATAACAGGAAATACATAGAAATGAAATTTATCTCCAATTGATATGAGTACAGAGAGTAAATTTCTATTAATGTGCAAATTCTTCAGCTTCAATTTCTGAATTGCTGTATTTTTGAAGAAAAGAACAATAGATTCTGTCAAAGAAAAAGTAACAAAAATCCAGAGTTGAATGACAATTGTTTAGTGCAGTGGTTAGGACAGAGCTTGAGATTCCCACCTCCCATATGGGAGTGCCAGTATTCAACCCCCTGCTCTGTTTCTTATTTCAGCTTCCTGCTAATGCATGCACTGGAAGTTCAAGTATTCAAGTATTTGGGTCCCTGTCACTCAGGTGGGATACCCAGATTGAGTTCTGGTATCCTGGCTTCTGCTTGGTCCAGCCTCAGCTGTTGGGGGAATTTCAGGTGTAAACCAGCAGAAGGAAGACTCCTCTCTGTGTTTGCCTCTCTTTTTCTGTCTCTTTGTCTTTCAAATAAACATAAATAAAGTTGACATTTCAATTTAAAAAAGAAAACCTTAAAAAAAAAAAACAAAACCCTTGAGTTGACTGGATTTAATGCCTTTCTCTTGAAATCAATTAGACATGTTTTTCTCAAACGTTAATATGCAGAGGAATCTTCATCAAATATGGGATGGGATTTGCAAGTCTTACAAATACCTAAGGAAGTTTAATGGTGCATTCCACAAACCATGCTCTGAATAGAAAGAAAACAGAGGACTACTCTATTTCATTAAATCATAACGCAAACATAAAATGATTCAATTTTTCAAGAAAAGTCTATTAAACAACAGAAGAAGAGATATATGGAATCATCAGCTCCAAAATCATATACTTATTAGAAGAAAAGTCATCCTGGAGGGTATAAATTAAGACATATTGACTTGAATTAAGTAAATCTAAAGTAAATTTAAATTTTCACTTACATTAGAATTTGTTGCTGCTAAGGATGTTATTTTTCCTCCTCCTAATTGAAAAAGAGTCTCTTGTGTTTGTATGCAATCAGTGTTCTTGAAATATCAAGCTAATAAAATTGGTGTCAGTGATGATTTTTACTTATTATTCAATTCTGCAAGTCCATATTGGCCCCATCACTTTTCTTCCTCACTGCTGCCTGAAATCATAAGCAATTTTTTTTCAAAACTAAAATCAGGTAAACCTTTCACTCCATTCCTTCTCCCTCTGCTGGTTTACCATGTTACTTTCATTCCCACTGAGGCCCAGAACACTCCCTCCCTTCTTCATACATTTATCAGTTTATATTTAATTTAAGCTATTGGTAGTTTAGGGCTGAAGTTTGACTTAGTTTATTTGTGCCTGTCTGTTCTTTTAGCTTTTTCTCTTTTTTTCTTTTTCCCAGCCATTTGAAAGATTACACAAATATTTTGAAAAATACATTTTTATTTTTCTATAATATTTATGGCTACTTTAGGAGTTGATGAAGATATAACATATACGTTATGTATAAGGTATTATATACACATAACATGTATATGTATATATATGTGTGTATATGTAATACCTTCATATATATGTGTATATTTATGTTCATATTGAATATTACCATCCAAGTAGAAGTCACCACACTCTCCTTCACATATGAAAATAAGCTTCTCATATCTCATATATCCTTCAAGCTATATATTGTTAATTCTCATTCACTTTCCTCCTTATTTATCCTTTTCTTCACCCTATTAACAAAACTTTTCATATCTACTTTGAGAATTTATGTGTACCAAATTTTTCTTTTCCTCCAAATTATGTCTGGTACCATATTTCACTTAAGTACACACAAAAGTTAAAAATCTTATAACCTGGAAGCATTAAGTTTCCAGTTAGTTTATTGGAAATCACAAAAGTTCATATCTCCCTTGATCTTATCAAGAAACAAATAAAAACTGAAAACCATATATCCCTACAAAGCTATAAGCAGATTCAAGAACTCAATGAAATCAGTTCCAGAAAGAGAGATGAGTCATCCATAGACTTTGACAGATAGAAATGACACAGCAAGTTCTTCACACTTGGCATTTATCCCAGATGTAAGACCAATTTCTTTGGAAAGAAATGTAGAAGAATGGATATTGCAAGTGTGTAGATTAATAAAGAGGATGATTTCTTTTTTCTTATTTTGTTCTAAATATAGTTAATCATTTAATGCAAAAATCATGTAATATTATTTTGGAGTTTATCGGATATGTAGAAGGAAATAAATGGGCAATAATAGCACAAAGGCTGAGACAAAGTAAATAGAAGAATACTGACAATTCATTTACTTAATGCACGAAATACTATATCTCATGTTTTACTGATATGATAACTGGGATAACTTGAACGTGCATTTTACATTCCAAGGTGCAAATCCTAAACATGCTAAATACAAACATATTTTAAAATTATATAGTTTAAAAGTCCTATTAAGAGAAAAATGGAGAAAAATGGAAAGATTTCAAAATGAAAGTTCTGACAATTTTGTAAATAACAGAGACTCTTACACATTTCACTTTACTATACTATGGTCTAGCATTCCAATTGCCAGAATTAAACACATTTCTGCAACTGAACAGCCTTATCTGACAAGAAGAAATATGCCAAATCCTTATCAACAGGTTAATGAAAAATTAGTTGTTATGTTTTGATAACAGCAGCAAGAAAACAAAGCACAATATATGGATACATCTCAAAAACCTAACTGTAAGCAAGAGAAATGAGACATAAAATTATACTTATAATATGACTTCTTAGTATTTTAAGAATAGGAAAATTAATCTAGCCTCACTTAATAGAAACCAGGCCAGTAGTTGCTTCTTGGTGGGAGTAGGGGATGTTAATTGGTAAGAAATAGAATAATAGAGGGCTGTCGCTGTGGCTCACTTGGCTAATCCTCTGCCTGTGGCGCCAGCATTCCATATGGGCACCGGGTTCTAGTCCCCGTTGCTTCTCTTCCTGACCTGCTCACTGCTGTGGCCCGGAGTGCAGTGGAGGATGGCCCAAGTGCTTGGGCCCCTGCACATGCATGGGAGACCAGGAAGAAGCACCTGGCTCCTGGCTTCAGATAGGCTTCAGATATGCCAGCCATAGCGGCCGTTTGGAGAATGAACCAACGGAAGGAAGACCTTTCTTTCTGTCCCTCTCTCTCACTGTCTAACTCTGTTAAATATATATATATATATATATATATATATAAAATAATAGAAATAAAATAAGTAGAGATAAATAAGAACTGAACTAAGTTTCATGGACACTGAGTGACTTACCCAAAGCCTTCAGAAGAATCCTCTAATAAGAAATACATATTCAGTGGCATAGTAGGTAAAGCTGCCTCCTGCGGTGCTGGCATCCCATATAAGCACCCGTTCGCGTCCCAGCTGCTCCACTTCCTATCCAGCTCTCTGCTATGGCCTGGGAAAGCAGTGGAAGATGGCCCAAGTCCTTGGGCCCCTGCACACATGTGGGAGACCCAGAGGAAGCTCCTGGCCCCTGGCTTCGGATCTGCCCAGCTCCAGCCATTGCAGTCAATTGGGGAATGAATCAGTGGATGGAAGACATCTCTCTCTCTCTCTCTCTCTGTCTGTCTCTCCTTCTCTCTCTGCGTAACTCTGACTTTCAAATAAATAAATCTTTAAAAAAAAGAAATATATTCAGGAATTTTCTGAAATTGTGGAAATATTCTGTATCTTTATTTTCCAAAAAGGGTCAGATTACATGGGTGTATACATCTGTCAAAACACATCTACAGATATATAAAATATATAACTACAAGTATTTATAGCAACATATTATAACTGTATATATATATAAACACATAGTTAAAAGAAAGAAAAGTTTCCCTGACTCTGCCTCCTCTCAATCCACTCTTTCCTTCATTTTGACATCCCAGTCTCTAACTTTCAAGACTTTTGTATTTGCTAGTCTCTCTTTTCGATGCTCATGGAGTAGCTTTTCAAATTGCAGGCTTTTTCTTATTCAAACTTCAGATTCATTTTCACCACATCAGAGAGTTCTTTCCCAACATACCGACAAAAATGGATGACGTAATTCTGTATAAGTACCTTAGGGCATTTATCACATTTTGAAATTACACATACACATGGACACACTGTGCTTAATTTTTAATTTAATTTTACAGCGATCATCTCTGTTTTGTTCTCCATCATAGAGATTCTTGCTTCTGCAGTTCCTAACACTTCAGAAAGACTCTTATGAGTCACCAGTCACTGAACTAAGGTTCATAGACACCGAGTGACTTACCCAAAGCCTTAAGAACAAGAGCTATTCTCCAAAATATTTTATATTTTTTTAAAAAATATTTTTATTGTATGAGTTACAGAAAGAAAGAGAAGAGGAGAGACACACAGAGAGAGTTACTGTCCATCTGCTGCTTCACGTCCCAAATGGCTGCGGTAGTTGGAGCTGCACCAAGCTGAAGCCAGGAGCCAGGAGCTTCCGCTAGGTTTCCCACATACGTGTAAGGGACTCAAGTACTAGAGCCATCTTCTGCTGTTTTCCCAGGCACATTAGCATGGAGCTGGATTGGATGGGAAGTGGAGCAGCAGGGACATGAACCTGTGCCCATATGCCACAGCACTGGTCCCGATATGTTAGATTTTTTTGATGATGCTATTGGGTTAGCTACTCATTGAATTGGGAGATATTAAAATGAGCTTTGGGTAGCCAGGGTTTTAGATTTTGTCTCCTCTTTCATTGAGGCAGTTCCAAAACATAAAAATATATATGTCCACATAAAGATCTCCAAAGAAATATTCATATCGATTCTATTAATAACACCAAAAAAGAAAATGGGTGGATTTCAAAAGTATTAGGACAAAAAAATACAGCATGTAAGAAAACATCCCAGGGTACCATTTATATGAAACTGGGAAAGACCATTAAAATCTAAAGCGAAAAAAACAAACAGATCAATGGTAGCTTGGGCCAGAGTTGGGTAGAATTCACTGGGAACAGGCATAAGGAAGAGTTTTATAGTGACGAAAATATCTCATCACAATTGTAGTGGTTACACAGAATATACATTTGTCAAAAATCCTAGCAGTCCTACTACACTGAACTTGGATGCATGTCATTATGTGACAATTAACCTTTCAATAGAGTTGAATTAAAAAAAGAAAGTTGGATTTTGTGATATCAAGATAGCTTTCAATTCCATAATTTTGGCTCTATTAACTCAAAAAAATGTGTATGAGAGCAGTTAAGAGGTTTAAAAAATAATGCATATACTCTAAGGATAATTATTAGTAATCACGGTCGCATTCGTTCAGTAGTTTTTTTTTTAAATAAATGTATTTAGTAAAGAGAAAAAGTTTTTCCAAAGTTCAAACTTCTGTAAAACTTGACAGATTAGGAGGAAACATATGTTTGTGTGTTCATGTTAATAGGTGAGAATATGTGCATATTTTCACTTGTTTGCTGTGGCAGACCCTGGGTATCTAAGACATTGATAAGATCTACCACATTGGTGACTTTATGTAAATATGAATGAGTCAGAACTATATTTTGCAATTTCTCTTAACATTCAAATCGTTTTCCCAATTAGAGAAGAAAAATGTTTGACAAACTGTATTTGAGTTTCATCAAATTTGCAATGTTTGAAGAACAGATCAAGATGTTTGATGAAAATAAGCAGCAGCTGGATTTGCCCTTCCCTGCCACACACACAGGGTTTGTTGGGAGTAGTTCATAAATCCTCGCTGCTTACTGACTCTGGGAACAGATGGCTCTTGGAGGCCACACTGATGGCCAAAAAATCATCTCATTATTACCATGAAAGCATCTTCCACTCTTCATTTAGATGAATGGTATTTCTATCCCAAAGAAGTGCTAATTAAAAAGGAAAGACTTGTTTTCAAATTGCATTTTGATGAGAATCAGAGCATCACCCAGACTCGAAGATTTCCAATCCCTCCTTTTAAGATATTTGATTTTAATCTCCAATTTTAAATTCTTAATCTGAAACTAGACATGTTGGCCCCCATCTGTCATCCGACCTACCAAACATCCATCATTAACTATATCACAGATGCTAGAGGAAAAGTGGGAGAGGAACTAGCTCTTATTGAGTGTGAGATAATTTATATGCATTATTACATCCTTTTTACATAAAGATGGAAATGCTTTGGCAATAGTGTATGCAAGCTTTAAGATACATTTCAAGCTAATTTAAAACTAGTTCTGAATATTTGTTTGCTATAAAAATAACCAAGGCAGCCTTGCCTAATAGAATGAAAATGGACTTGGAAAAGCAACTGACATGGATTCAGTTCCTCTTTCTACCTTTACTGATTGTTTAACCATGGTAAAAAAAAAATCATTTACCTATCTACGCTTCAGGTTTTAAAAATCTGTACAATGGGGAAAATAATATATTTCTAAGTTTTATAGAAATTTAACAAGTAGACATGGATGAGAATGCATAAAAATGGTTCTGGCATATAACTGCCATTTATCAATACTGAGTATACTTTTGTTTCAGATCTTGGGACTAATCAAATCAACTAGCAAAGCACCAAGAAATATGAATAAGCTGATTTGAAATCCTAGTTAGGTTAGCTAGTTTTAGCAGCTTAATAAAGGCTTAAGATAGCGAAAAGACTAAGATTTGAGAAGTTTTGTGTGATTAAAGCCTTGAATTCCAGGAACAGGTTGGTGGGGTAATGATGCTGAAATGATAAACAGGTAATAATATGGAGAGCTTCGTGTGTCATATTAAGATTTAAACTTTGTAATGAAGTCAGTGTTTTTCAATGAAAGACCACAAACTCTCTGTGTTAGAATACTGAAGCATAATACCAGGAATTTTCATTTTGACCAAGCAAATTCTAAGTTTAGGTCATTAGATGGTCTAAACTTTAGTTAATCTCCCTCGTCTCATAAATCTGGTTAAGTCAGTGTTACTTCACAGGGAAGAGAAACACTATCAAAACCAGTGTTAAAAAACAGGTTCTGCCTCTCACACTAGGCTGCCATTGTTCAAATTTCTTTCTATGTAGTTGCAGAGGAACTGGGTTGGGCAGGGTTCAGATTGGCAAGTCAGCTACTACTGGCAGAGGTGAACAGATATATAAGATTCTAGCTGTGTTTAGGTCAAGAGGAAATGATGTCTGGCTGGTGATAATTTTGCAATGATGCTGCTATCACAACCAAAGGATTGGAATCCATTTATGTGGCTTTCTTCATAGTGGAAAAATAGATCACCCTTCACTTTCACATCATCTTCTAGTTTTCTGGACTGTTAATAACAAGTAATCCTATTAGTAACAGTTAAAGATAACATATTACATTGAAGGAGCATATTATAATCCATAGGATTCTCCTACATACAACTTCAACTTCGTTGTGATTTGGATTAAATATTATATGAAAGCCATTTAGCTTACTCCTGGCTATTGAGTTAGTGCTCTATATAGATTTTCTATTTTGGAAATAATTTTCATAATTTCTTATGAATTAGAGAAGACAATGTATAATCTTCTTGAAATGATTATTAAATCAAATACATACAATGGGAACTTCAAAAAGTTCATTAAAAACAGCATTTAATATTTTTAATTTGTTGGAAAATATTTTTGAAATTTGTATTAGTCAACCTTTCATTAATTTAACTAAAATGCCTGAGAAAAGCTTCTTGGTAAGGAAAACATTTATTTCAGCTTACAGTTAGGAGACTCATAGTTCAGGAATAGTCAGACCCATCAGTCTGGCATCTGATTGAGCGTGGCTATGATGGAGCTTGTGTGGACGATTAAACACATGATAATCCAGAAAGCAGAAGAGAAGCTAGAACACAGTAAGCTTAAATAACCAACCCGCTGGTGAGAAATATGTTCTGAAGGCAAGGACTCAATGAACCTAAAGATCTCACATGGAACTTATCACTCAGATTTCATTATTAGATCAATTCTCCACCCTTAATCCACCAATCTGTAAGAATAAGACTTCAGAGTTTAACATCTGTATGAATATGGGAAGCCAGTTTTGTTCAATCTACAACATTCATAGCTTTCCTCATAATATATATTTTCCATGAAATTTTTGATATTTATATCATCTTTATAGACTGACAACAACAAATTCAATCTCTTACTATTTTTTCCAGACTTGATGTTGCCCAAAAGTTTCCCTATACTTCAGTGATTGGTAACATTAACTTTGAAACTGGGATATATGGGCTCAATATTCATGACTTAAATAGTTTATAATCCTGAGAAGGTTGCTTATCCTTAGTCATCTTTTTTGTTGTTTTTAATCGTTCTTCTTATACCCATCTATTGAAAGGAGTATTGAATGCTCACTGGAGCAAGCAAATTCTTAAAATATTTTAACCTCTGAAAAGTATCATTATCTCTCAAAGTGGTTTTTGAAAGCAGCATTTTGAATCATATGACTTGAATTCAAATAGTTTTTTATAAATTGGTCAAGACAGCTCTTCAAAACATTAGTCTTCTTCCATGATAAAATGGGAAAGAACAATACAGCATTTTTTTGTTGGAGAGTTGAATTAATTAAAGAAGAGATTTCATCTAAAATGCGTGTCACTCTGCCTGGCAATGAACAGATGTTCATTTCTCATGATGCTGGCCTTCCTTCTCCTTTAAGATTCCCTCCACTCATTCTATTTGACCTTTGCTTAAAGCAGTTTATTATCATTTTTTTTTGTGTGTGGAACCTTCTTATTCCCCATTTTATCTATTTGCTTCTCTCTCTCTCTCTCTCTCTCAGCTGCTATAATTCAATACATAGACTAAAGGTTATGAGCCACAGAAATGTATTTCTCACAACTCTGGAAACTGGAAAGCTCAAGATCAAGATGCAGCAGATTCAGTGTCCAGGAAGGCCTCATTTTCTGATTCACAGACAACTATGTTTTCTCTGTGACCTACCACAGCAGGATACACAGGGCACTAATCCTATTCAAGACGATTGACCTCATGAACCTAATCACCTACTAAAGGCCCCATCTCCTATTGCCACCATATGGGGGGATGGGATTTCTACATTTAGGAGGGATACATATAAAGACCAAGCCTTCAGATTTCACTTGAAAAAGAACTAGATTCCTAAGAAATGTTCTAGGGAAACTTATAGAAGAGCTATAGCATTCTGTGTTTCTCTGTTTCAGGTACTAGGATAACTATTGTGCCTGTTGTTGTCTCCCTACACCCTCAGTGCCTAGGATAGTGCCTGCCTCATTGCAGACGTAGTGTAGATTCATGAAGGTAAACAAAAATAATATATGGGTAAAGTAATAAGCAGTTTTAAAATAGGCAACAATCAATGTAGCAAAAATCAGGAGACTTTGAAAGATTTTTGGTTCTGTGTCTTAGGGAAGCTACTAGTTTCTATAATACATAATTTAGTTATATTTGTGTGTATGATATTAAAATTGAAAGCAGTCTCATATTTTCCTCCACTAACAGGTATTTGTTATTCATTCATCCATTCATAAATCAATCTAAGAAAACTTCATTAAATTCATATAAAAGCACTAGGATAAGATTTATGGAGACAGAAAAAGTGAGATGAAGTTCCAACCCACCTAATGTCACAGTTAATGAGTGTTGCTTAGTCTTAATACTGAAAAAAAAAAGATGAATAAAAGAATTCCTCTTTGCTTATCTGCTATTCTTTTAAAGTTGTGAATATTATTTTAAAAATGTGATAATTTGATGCGGTTCTCTTTGATAAAATATCAATATGTGTTTTAGACTAAAATTTATTTTTAATTAAATTGTCATCATCAAAGTGATATTCTCAGATAATAAAATACTTTACGCTGCTCTTTCATGTTCTCAAGGAGATATGACAATGACCACATTTTAAAATATCTTGACATACCTGAATTATAATCGCATAGGTCATGACTTTGTGTACTTCTGTGTACAACTATTTGATTCAATAGATCTTCTAATTTTGTTTAGTTTGTCAACAGTTATTGTGTTCAGCTTATGAATCAGGTGCCATTCTTCAGGAAAAATACCAAAGTGAAACAGTTAAAGTCCTTGCCCTAAAGTCATTTATAACCCAATCATATAGATAAATATACATGTAAATGAATAAATTATCTGAGTTTATCTGTACTGTTTCATAGATATATAAATAGGTGGCAAATGAGAAAACACCAGCACAAGTGTTCCTATTTTGTTTTCTTACTATACTAAAGCTACTACAAATATTTAAAGGTATCATTCAAAATAATAGCTAATATACAAATTAATAAACTAAAACTACAAATAAGGAAATTTTAAACTCCAAAATGAATGCCTTCCTGAATTGTAATTTTTATCTATATCTTTTCTCTTTTTTTTTTTTTGTTTTATCCATGCTGCCTTTATAACTTCCCTGCTATCTTAGTTAATTTAAGAAATTAGATGGTTGTGATAGGATCATTTCTTCCTAACTAGTTTTCAAATATAAGTGCTTTAAAAAACATAGGTCTAGTCTATGGCCATACCACCCTGAACGTGACTGATCTCATCTGATCTCAGAAGCTAAAAACATAGGCCTTAAGAAAATTGCTTTAGGGGCCGGCGCCCCTGGCTCACTTGGTTAATCCTCTGCCTGCAGTGCCAGCATCCCATATGGGTGCCAGGTTCTGGTCCCAGTTGCTCCCCTTCTAGTCCAGCTCTCTGCTGTGGCCCGGGAAGGCAGCGGAGGATGGCCCAAGTGCTTGGGCCCCTGCACCCACAGGGGAGACCTGGCTCCTGGCTTTGGATTCTCGTAGCTCCGGCCATGCTGGCCATTTCGGGGTTGAACCAATGGAAGGAAGACCTTTTTCTCTGTCTCTCTTTCTCACTGTCTAGCTCTGCCTGTCAAGTAAAAAAAAAAAAAAATATTGCTTTAATCTATTTTGAATCAAACACCAAAGAACATAATTCTGATGTCACAGAATGATTTCATGAGCTATAAATTGTTCACAATTTGATATGATGCTTTAGCTTTTTGCTAAAAAACTAGTATATGATTCTTCCTTTAACACATATTTGTTATTGTGTCTGTTGCCTCTTTAAATCCTTAGTTACACACAAAAATAAGCATTTATTTCTCATGCATCCAGGAGAGTCAGTTGAATATTCTAGGAAAATCTGTTGTTTGCTTGACTCATGCAAATTTCTGCAGGTCACCTGGGCTGTACCTTCTTCTGTGAACTAGAGATTTATGAGACTGCATGAATCTCTTACTGTCTTTTCCAGACCAGCAGGTCAGCCTTGGCAAGCCCTCATGGTAGTGGAAGTGTTCTAACTGTGAGCCTAAGACCCAAAGTCAAATCCATTTCAAGTCTCTTCTTATGCTATCTCTGTCAACATTTATTTTCCTTTTTCTTTTAAGATTTATTTATTTGAAAAGCAGAGTTACAGGGACAGAGGAAAGAGAGATCTTCCATCAGCTGGTTCACTCCCCAAAAGGCTAGAACAGATGAAGCTGGGCCAGGGTCTCCCATGTGGGTGCGGGGGCCCAAGCACTTAAGCCTTCTGCTGCTGCTTTCTCAGGTAATTGAAAGCAGTCTCACTTATCAGGGTGGAACAGCTGAGACTCAAACCAGAACTCATATGGGATGTTGGAGGTGTTGGTGGCAGTTTAAGCTCATGTTCCAGAAAATCTGTTAATATTTTATTGGCCAAAACACATCACAAAGTCAAGCCAAGAGCTAGACTGGGCTGCATAAATCAAAGTGGCAGTAGGCATGTGGAGTAATGGAAAATTGAGACATTTTGATCTGTCATACATGTTCTTACATGAAACTCACTGTCAGGTGGTTTCAGGTGGCTACTGTACAGAAATAACAATGCAATATAAATTCTAAAGATAAAACTAAATTCAATGATAAGATGGAGATATTACTTAAGTAGTGAGGTGTTCTTGAATTAGGAGGATCTCATGTTTTTAAGACATCTGTCTTCTCATTTTAGAGTTATGTTAATTATCCAGTGAAGTTATACATGGTCCAGTTGTGTTAAGTACCAGACAACCTAAAAGCCGAAGTGTTATACTCTGTTACTGAAGTATGATTAATGATGTATCAACTCATTCATTATTTTATGAAACAACTATTATTTATTTTGTTTAAGAACCAGGATTAGAATTTTCTAGTTTCATGTTCATAAAAAAGTGAAAACATTGAAAAAAAACCCACTTTTTCACATGTGACTAATAACCAAGTCACTTTTTAAAGAATTATGAATTCTAGGATATCATCTTAATTGGTTTTGTATTTGCTGTGACAGAAAATTCATGACTGGAAATTCATAAATACTAAAAACTTTGTTTGGCTGGGAGCATAGTGTTCAAGTTGTAAAGTCCCAGCCAGCGGGGTCCTATCAGCTGAGGCCCTTCTTATATCACTGTAACATAGCAGAAGGCATCACATGGTGACAGACTGAGAGCATGGACCAAACACATTCTTATAACAATCTCAAAAAGAACCCTCTTCAGAAATAAGGATGTTAATCTATTTAAGAGGACAATCTTCATAACCTCATTGAAAGGCCTTATCTCCAAGTTGAGTTGAGGGTTAAGTTTCCAACACATGAATTTTGGAGGACATAGGCAAACATTTATAGATACATTCAGTACAAAATACCATGTCCGTTGAGTATTGATTTAACTATTTAGTTGCTTCAGACATTTACATTGATCTTGACTTTGATCATGTATCTACACTAACTGGCTTTCCTCCTTCCACACTTTTCTGTTTATCCAATACCAAGATTTGTTGATTCACAAGGTTGCCCTAGATGCTCAGCACAGGTACTGGAGAATAAAATGAGAACAAAAAGGACACAGACCTTACTGCTTGGCATTCACATTCAGGTGGGTAAAAATGAAAATAAAAACCAAGTTTTAATAAATCTATTTAAAAAATAGAACGAACATGGATGAAGAAAAAATGGAACTGCTTTGAAAGAGTGCTCGTAGAAGGTAGTAATGAATGCTAGAAAGAGAGGAAGTAAAATGGGGTATTAAGAAGTGGAGTGGAAGAAGCATTCTAAGTAGAGGGAGTGCTAAAGACATAGAGCCTGCTGTAAGGAAGGATATGATCTGTTTGATCAGCTATTTGAGTAACTAGAATAAGATGAATATGGATGGATTATAATGAGTAACCAGGTATAGAAAATAGTGTCTACAAGATGCAAGATGACATTTAAGAGAGAACTAGGGATCTATATAAAACTCATTCAGTTCTTTTTTCCCA